>NC_133650.1:186912828-187036444 GCF_009905375.1 Apium graveolens
TACTTACAAGAAATCCATTATTATTAACTGACAAACCTCTTGAGGAAGTTACACAGAAACACCTTGATAAGGTTATATCTGTTCAAGTGGTACTGGATGCTCATGATAAAAGTAATGTCAAAGAAAAGCTGATTCTGTTTCTTGAAGATGGAAGAACATACAGAATGTCAGAATCAGATGTGCTGAACAAATCTCTGAAAGAACTTCAATTCTTTTATTATCTTTTGGAGATAAAGTCTGAGATTACCAGGAGATGGTCAAATTTCATCATGAAGACCATAAGGGATAAAGCCAGAATCTCTGGATCAAGGGTTACAGAATTTGTTCCAAATATAGTTGAAGATGATGGAAGCGAAATTCCAATAACGAAGGATTCTGCTAAACTTGAAGTTATTCTGAAAGAGAAATGTTTGTGCTATAATGAAGACTCATCTCATCAAAGAGTAATCAGACTTGGTGATGGACTAGAAAGAAATCACATCTCAGCACTTAGGACTGCAATCTACCAGATTGGAAGTCAAAATGAAGAAATGAAGCAAGTCAAGGCTACATTAGCTCAAGTCCTGAGGAATGCAGAAGAGAAGCTGATATCAAACTTTGTCAAGAATCACTTTGGATTCAGATTGACACAGTAAGATTGGTAAAAGCTACAAGGACTGTAAGTTGTAGTTAGTTGTCTAAATAAACTCTTATTGCATTTGTACTTAAATGTTTTTGACATCATCAAATCTATTAACTTGTATATTTTTCATAATTTACAAGTTGGGGGGAGATTGTTAGATATATTTGTGATGTCATGTCTAATCTGATTTGTTTAGTTTCAGAACTTAATATCATGACTTATTGGAAATCAGAACTTACTGAAGTCAGAGCTTATATTAGAACTTAAGGCCGTCATGATTTATATCAGGACTTAAGTGCGGGTACTTCAGATAAGAAATGCGGCTGATTTATAGGAAAGGATCATGACTAAAACAATAGAAAATATGCATGGAGAGTTGGATAGTTAAAAGACTTATAAAAGGATAATGTATGATTGATATATTTTAGGAGACATAATTATATTCTATATCAATTAGAAGATATCGTGTAACTGTGTACTATATAAATACAGCTTAGGATTTACACTATAAGTGTTATCATTCACGAGAACATTATTCATTGTAACCTAGCAGCTCTTAGTGATATTGTTTATCACTGAGAGAGAATAATTGTTTTATTGTAACAGAGTTTATTATATTGAATATACTTGATTACTGTAACATACTTGTGTTGATAAATCGATTTGATTGTAGAAACACTATATTCAACCCCCTTCTATAGTGTTGTGTGACCTAAGATCTAATATAAATGTTGGCTTACCAAAAAACAACATCGTAAGTTGCAAACTGCACCATATTACATGGTTTGTATATAATTTAAATTATAATTGTATGTCGAAAATTTTGAACAACGTTTTGGAATACGGTGCCATGCGTTTCAGACGATTTAGACACGGTGCAGAAGATTTAAACAACTACATTAATAAAGTTTTGGATTCATAATGAGTGAATATACAAAAATAAATAATAAGGCGCTTAAATAGAGGCATGTATGTGCATGCAAAGTTGAGAGATTTTTAGCTACTATAGTATTAATACTATCTATGAATTTCTCCAATAATATTGGCTATATTAGTTGATTAAATTGATTGGTTATAACGATTCTAGCTAAGATAAAAATACTTCAATGGATTTTTGTATAATACTAGTTAGACAAAAGTCACAAAATTGTACCCAAGGGGAGACTTGGTTTAACAAATATAGCCAATGATATATAATTATAAAAAAAAAAATTGTTTAGGAGAATTGTGTATTGGAGGGCTATAAATTTTACATCTGATCTATATCATGAAATATATCATGAAATTTTACTTAACTGCTCTATACCATTAGAGATGCTTAAGACTAAGTTAAGAAAATTGATCAATGATAATTGTTGTGGAATAAAAATTAAGGCTTCGTTAATAATTAATGTTAGGGTTTGTGAGTTTCGAACTTTAATGGTTGTTCTCGCGTTAGGCACTAGATATCCTCGTAAGATACCTACGTATCTCTGTATTGTAGAGAATAAAGCCAAAAACATAGTTATACGTTGAGGGACAGAGCCCTTTATATAGAGGTTGTGTCTAGGGTCCAGACTTAGGTTGGGAGACTTGATGGACAAGTATCCAATTAGGACTCCTGTAAGGTAGCGGTTTTTAGATTCTTTCTTGTAGGAGTTACTGTCCATGTTGGACATCACGTCCCTAGTCTTCAGCCGTATTGGGCCTTGTCCGAGAACAACCTCGTTTGTGGGCGTTGTGGGCCTGATCCATTTTGAGTCCATAACAGGCCTCAGATGACTTGGTTCATATTGGGCTTTGGATATGAAATTTAAGTGCAATAATGCGACAATCATTATGTATTTAGGGTTTATTTAACCTTTATTAATAAGTGAAACCTCCAACATCTTTTTAAGTGCTACTTCGGATTCACTTATTTTTTGGTTCCACCGCCTTTTGGTTTCACCTTTTATATATGATTCATGTTATAACTCTAAATGTATTATTTTTATCATTTTTTATTCCTATATAACTCATAATTCTGTATGTATTATTTTTCCCCGTTTTTTGAATTTTATAAGCCATGCTTTTTTTATATAGGTTTGAATTCTATTTTTAATTATGTTTCAAATAAATAGGTTAATATATTGGCCCAACTAAATAGGTTCCGAAAAATTTAAACCACGACCAAGTAAATGTTTAAATTGAAATATTTTAATTTGTTGGTGGAATTCCTTTTTAATTAAATGATATGATATTATAAACACTCTATTTTGATTTCACCCCTAAAAATTAATAAAATTGTTCAAACCGTATTTTGATTACAATTATATTTGCGTAGAACTCTAAATTATTTCTTAATAAGGTAATTGGTTTCATCTTAATATGGTTATTTCGTATTTTGGTTTCACCCCTAGATTTCTATTTCATGTAGAGTTCTATGTTGTTTTTTAACGAAATATAGATGATTAGAATCTTATTATAATTACGATATTCTATTTTTCGTAGTTATTTATTTATTTATTATTAAAATAATAAAATGAAATCATTTATACATTTTTATTAACAATTGTTATTAATAAGGGAATCTATCTTTTAAGGGGTATTTTGATTTCACCCTTTTTCGGTGTTACTCCTTTTTAAGTTTTATTATAGTTCTATATATATCATTATTCTTCTTATTTTTTATTCCTATATGACTTATAATTTTATATGTAATATTTTACCCATTTTTTGATTCTTATATACCATATATTTATATTATTTTTATATAAATGGAATTATATATATATTGTAATTTCTAGATTAATACCTATAAGCTTCAATTTTAGCACCAAATACAAATTTATACATATAAAAAGAATACTTTATTAGAAAAAATTAATGTGATCACAAATTATATAAAAACACAAATTCACCTAAAAATAAAAAAATATAATATGCAATTACTTAGTAATGTTGATTTAATATTTTGTTAAATTATCCGTCAATCGTGTTGCTCGTTGCTTGGCTAAAGTTTCGATATAAAATGTTAGTTATGTCTTTTCAGACGATAGAGACATAATAATGTTGAGTTTGTTCTTTTAATAAAATTTGAGTTGATGAAAACTACATATAGTTTCAAAAAAAATTGCAATAATAGTAAAATTTTGTTTACTATATATTTTAATCATAATTTAAAATTAATTTTTTTAATCGTTATTATTTTGATCTCGGCCCGTGTTTCGCACTGGGTTTTACGGGTATATAGTACTCCCGTCCCAAAATACAAGTTGTTTTAACTTTTTTACGTATTTTAAGATGAATAAAAAAGATAGTTCCATAAAAAAAATTTCAAATTTTTTTTTTTCTGAATAAAAATATATATATTAAATTTTAATCCAAGAAAAGAAATTTTAGAAAAAAATATGGAGAGTTATGACTTTTATACATTTTAAAATAGGCCTAAAAAGTGAAAGAGACTTGTATTTTGAGAAAGAGGAAGTAATAAATAAAAAGTAAGTATGATAAGTTTGATATCTTTGTTGCATTGCGAAAGAGTCAGAATTACAACAAAAAAAATGTGGGGAATATTATACATGGTCTTAGATCCAATTGAGATACAAGGTCTTGGTTTGAAATATGCAAAAGCAGTATAAAGAAGAATGACACAACATGTGGCACCATGACCGCTACCGGTGTGAGCAGTTAAAATAGCAAAAATAAGTAGAAGAAAAAGAAAGAAAAAAGCAGACTAAATACAAGGGGATGATAGCTTCCTGTACTGTAAAATTCCTTTGTACAAAGCTTGCCAGTTCCTAGGCATTGTACCCTCCTTCATCATATGCCCATGCTTGTTATAATCCTTCACCACCCTTGAGCTACCACAGCTGCTACACGACGCCATCTTCGTATTCTTTTTCTGATAATATTGTGTGTTTTTATTCTCCATGTTCAGGGAGGCAAATTCTGCCCTCTTCTTTGTTTCATCTTTTCCAGACCCTGCATATATAAGTTCGAATATCTCAATTTAAAGAAAATTTATGCGAGGATTTAATTGAGAGAAACTCTGTTTCATCTATGCCAGACATTTGCATGCATGCATACTGATACTAGCAGATATCAGTTATCATATTAAGTTGGTTCCCGAGATTGGGAATATTATAAAGAGTATGGAGGAACCTAGTTCAATTTCAATCCTCTTGATGAAGTCAGAGAGGAGGCGCTTATGAAGTTGAAGAGAGAGAAAAACTATGCTTCCTGAGACTGCAATTACAGCCATGAATCCAGCTCCCACAGAATCATCCATCTCTCTCTCTTCCCTTTCAACTTTCTCCTTATTTCTCTTTCTATATGTATTCGAGATTAAAGTATGGTCTGAATAAGAATTCTTAAGTTGAACATTTTATTAAGGTCCGAAGATGTTCGCAAGAGCGACATCAAATTAAACAATTGGAGGAAAAAAGCTGTTGTTTCAAGAGACATTTGATGTTTGGATATAATGTGAAAGGCTAATTGGTTTGTATTATCCATAACAGAGGTTTTGGCGGGGACTCCAGTCATATTTTCAATTGTTATTGTTATAGGTACCATCAATCACAAAATGCTCCCCCCTTACTCTCTTGTTGACCTCATATTTCCTGGACAACAGCTAAATATATATATATATATATATATATATCAAAGCAAAATTAGAAATGGAATTCAAATTAACAAATTGTTCGCAGTCTTCCATTTTTTATAATGCCTGCAAGTAGTTTATTATCAACAATATGGTAAATATAAGATATAAAATCACAATTTATCCCGTTCCTACACTTGGTCTATCATCATCACAAGGCTATCATTGTCTTGATCATGGCCTGTGATGGAACCTGTAATGCAGGTTGAAGCTTCCGCTGAACCAGAAAAATTAGTGTAACTTCTTATGTTAAGTCTCATTTTGTTTTCTAAAATCAGTATACATTCAACTTTCAGACCTAGCTAATTTTAAATAGTTAGAGAATATTTTCTTATTAAAATATCAGTTCCGGGTCATTTACAATCTTAGTTTCACCAAATCTGAAATTTAGAAGTCGCTACTACTAATAGATGTATTTAAACTTCCTCCAGATGAATAGTTAAGAGGTTTTTGAGCCATGAATGGGTCTGATTACTTGGAATATAAGTTGTTTGGACAATGGTTATCACCACTTTTTCCACAACCTGACCAGGAAGCCTTGTGCACCGGATACAAAGTCACCTATTGATAGACAGTAATTAGCCACATAGCAGTGAAACCTAGAGTGATATGTATGCTAATAGACATCAGACGGTAACCAAAGATTATAGGTGACAGGTATATTGAGTGTAGCTGAATAGTTACGAATTTAGATACACGAATTCAGGTATATTTTGTACACTAAAATTTTAAAAATAATATTTATTAATTTTTTTAATATATATTAAATTAAAAATATATATTAGTTATTCGGAAAAAAAATTCGCCACCCCAGACTCGGGATTCTGGCTCCGTCCCTGTTTATACCCCTGATATGATAAGCTCTTCTAAGCTTCTATCAAGCTTCCAATTATTCAACGACTCAGAGTTTGCCCCAAATCATGCATACTAATACAAAGAGAGAATAAAGGGGAGGAAAAAATTGTTAAATTTGTTCATACAACTGCCTAATCTACTAGTACATCTCATTCTAATTGTAACTACCACAAAAACAACTAGACATATGTAAAAATGGATTTCCCACCAACTTGTGATATAACTGAAGTTTTACAAAAGATCAACTGCAGTTGCCACCAATTTCAATCAACCACTTTCTTCTATAATTCTTCAATAAGTTTTTGTGGTTCATGAGTGTTCTTTGCTGCCTAAATCAGAGACAACACATATTCTACCTGTTAGTGCTTTGACTTCATTGTTTTATGACTCGTTGGCCTTGTATATTTCTAACGCAAAACTGTACCAATCAGCCAGCAGCTACATATCTATTCAGTGTGCTACATATTACCAGAAATCAAGTACTACCACCCTTGAAGGCATCCCTTAACCCAATGCTCAGACTGTTTTGGATTTTCTTCTTGCCAAACTCGGTGTTTTGCATCATGGCCACAAATTCATTGTAATCAATGTACCCATCCTGATTAAGAAGTCCCAAAGAGAACGTTAAAGCTATTATCTTGGTAAAGAGTACCATGTATGTGAGAGAAATTACAGATATGGCATTTGTAAGGGAAGATGCTTACCTTATCCTGATCAACTTCGTTCATAATTTCTTCCAGATGTACATCTCCTAAACCAAATTGCTCGCAGACCTGCTGAAGCTCATCAGGAGTGATGTATCCACTTCCATCTTTGTCAAAATATGAGAAAGCCGCAAACAAGTGATCCTCCTTCAGCGTTTTGTTTTGATTAAGCATTGCAGCAACAAATTCAGTGTAGTCAATCGTACCACTATTATCCAAATCTGCCTGCAGAGCCCATTTACACAATGTCAAATACAAATTTGCGGAGGTTATGTGTCACCTAATCAACACACAGAGGACAGAGGATTATGCAGACACAATGGTAGATGCAGAATCACCTACTCAATGCATAATCAAACATCATTTGTTATAGGCGAGTCTTTTTAAAAAATTAGATAAATAAGGAATAATCAAGTAAACGTACTATCTACTTATCAACTGAGTTGGTATGGAGGTAGGATCCAAATACTTTTTCGATTGCATATCGCTTTAGCCAACATGTCAGGGAAATACCATGGCATTCACAATGACTAATGGAGGAATGCAGGTCAAAACTACAGATTTTATTATGTTTTATATTAATATATTAGAATGAAAATTACGAAAAGATTTATGTGATATACCACATAAAGTAATATGTAGAATTTTTAATATTTATTTATTATAGAGTCAAGAATATTTCGGGAAGTACATAAGCCCCATGACAGGTGTTTACCTAGTTCTGAACTATAAGTAAGGTTCCAGCTTTTATTTATATAGTCATAATTCTCCAAGTATCTTTTGAACCTTTTGTAATCTATTTCTAATAGGCGTGATCATAGATTTCTCTTTTGAATAATCTTTGTCAATCAGTTATCGGACAAATGTGCTAACGTTTTTATGTTCTACTTGGAAGCTCTTGTAAAGGAAAGAGAAGGGAAAGGAAAGGGACACTCAAGAAACATTTTTTTTTTTTTGCTAAATAAGAAACAAATTTCATAAGGGCTATGCCTATCACCAATAAACATTCTATTTTTCATACATTAACCTAAGAGGTCAGGGGTTCGAGACTCAATGTAGGCATGTGTATTAACAGGAATTCAGGGTAATTGCCCCAGTCAAAACCCTGTTTGCCTTTCAAAATACAAACTGTAATATACATAATATATGAATGTAAACAAATTTACCATTTTAACTACATATGCGGACTATACAACAAATGAAGCAGAAAAACAATTATATTTAGCCAGCACTTACAGCTTCCATTAAATCACTGATCTCTGACTCCATCAGATTGGCGCCAACTTTTTCCAAACCAATTTGCAGTTCTTCAAGTGTGATATGACCGCTATTATCAGAATCTATCATTTCGAACATTTGTTTCAGTCCAGCAATTTCATCTTCAGACAAGCGCTCAGCAATTATCTACAAGTAAGAATGATGAGCATACACATTTGTAGCCGGAAAATATTTTTAAAAAATATATAACTGTAAACATAAATATGACACCTTTTATGACTATATGGAAACATCTTATGTTATGCATAGGCATTGACAATATATATATCTACAAACTGAGATGAAGAAAATCTAAGTTTAAATAGTTACAACACCCAGGTAGTCATGCACTTGTGATGTCATAGAGACCCTAAACAATAACCTGTTCTAAAGTACAAGATGCTTCCAACATCTACCAAAAGGTGACATCGGATTCTAGAATGAATGCTAAAAGCTTTCTCTCTTTTGTAATAAGATTGTGAAATGAATAAAAAATATCGGATTCTAGAATGAATGCTTACTTTGATGGCTATCTTTTTGAGCTTATGCATTGCAGAAAATTGCTTCAAACGACTTAAAACAGCAGAATCAAGAGGTTTGTCTGGAGCACTGCCGTGAACCTTCACCCAAGGGTGTCCTGAATGGAAAAAGGAACATTTGATAGCATGGTATCAGTTGCTGAAGTAATTCACACACTAAAACTTTTCTTGTAAAGTTTGTCACTAGAAAGTGTTAGTTGTTGATTAGGCTAAGATTCGGGGCAAAGACTTGAAATACAGTACTTTGGAGATAACATATTTGTTGAGGAGAAATAACACAGCATTACATGATAAAATTGTAGCGCATCATGCTTGTTAAGAACTAAGAAGTTGTCCTTTCCATTATATAGCCATGTTTACAGTAAAAAATGTAGAATATTGCACCAAGCAGATCTCTAGATCATTTACATATCTGTTTTAGATTTTAGAATTGGGAAATGAAGTAAATTTTCGGCTGCATTAACTTCAGAAATTTTTTGAGGAATTGATCTTGTTGATTTTCATAATCTTCTGGTCTATTCTCTTTAGTAAATTCTTTTTGTTTCATACAGATATAAATCAACCTACCAAAAATAGTCAAACTGAAAGGCTATTAAGTTATGTAGTTAAGAAAAATGCTCAGACTCTAGTTAGTTTTTATTTTAAAAAGTCCAAGCTTATTTACATGATATCGGCTGAGTGAAATCCATATATGTGGCCCCTTATAACCCGGACTAGGCTGGAAGTGCCCAACATAGATATGTGTCCAAGTGTGGGACTCAGGAATTTTTTTAATATTTTTGGCCAAAAATGACTGGTCTGTGTACATATCCATGTCCGAGTTTGAAGTGTCCAACACGGGTATGAGGTAAACTAAAGAATCCAGGTAATATAGTCCTTGAGTCATTATAGATTAGCTGCCATGTACATTATGTTATTTTGAACGAAGCACAACCAGGCCCCAAGTGCCACCATGTTCCAGTTCCCTGCTGCTAACCTACAACTTATTCACGGCCTTTACCAAAACACCACTATCAAGAAGAGTATAAATATAAACTAGTTTTGATTAAGTATAGGAATCCTAAATAAAATGTTTTCATACAAGTTAAGGAGCTCTAACCTATGGCCAAAAGACATATCAGCAGAAAGCAATCTGCTTTCCATTAAACTAAAAAGAAGTGTAATTGTATAGAACTGTGTTGTGTGAAATTGTAATGCATAGATACGTTCGTGTAAAGTAAGAATGAAAACATTCACTATCGAAGATTTTAGGGTAAACGACACGCAATGAAATAAATGTTTGAACTGAAGTGATTACTATAAATAAAAATTGGTTAATGAATATTAATGTAGCATATATGCTTACTTAGGACCTCATGAGCTGTTAACCGCTTTTTAGGATCTCTTACAAGCATTTTCTTAACCAAATCCTTTGCGTCATCTGATATACTAGGCCATGGTTCTGATTCAAAATCAAGTTCCCCTCTCAAAACCTGCTCAAATATTCCATGCTCATTTTCTGAATCCAAGCATATCGAAACAAGATGGTTAGATTATTTTTTTAGTTATAGTATTAAACAACATGACCTGAAAGCAGGAAAGTGTTGAGTTCCTCACCATCCCAAAATGGAGGGACCCCACTAAGCAATATATAAATAATAACCCCCGCACTCCAAACATCACATTCTTGACCATAGAACTTCCGCAGAACCTCCGGGGCCACATAATAAGGGCTCCCAACCACGTCGGTAAATGTATCACCTGAGAGAGTGACATATTGGCTTTAGATCCTATCACAACCTTAAAACCAAAGTAATCAAAATTGAAAATTCCCAAAACTCAAATATATCTTTTCCACAGAAAGTTTTTGCAACAACGATCATGAAGACATGAAGCACTTGGTCTATATATACAGGACAGAAACATATAGCATCAAAGCTAGAAAAACTGTTATGGTATTTGAAACTTACTCTCAGTTGCCAAAGTACAAGGATCTGAAACTACTAGCTGGTAGATGTTATTTGCTTATTTTGATGTAAGAAAAACTTGCCGTATAATAGAATTCAAATGTATATTTAGTCTTTATATGATCTACTTGAACCCAATGGTAATAATATCTAACTATCCTAATTATTATTTTGCTACTAATGTTTTCTTCATATGCATTTTATAGATATGTTAATTGGTAACTTTTAGGACAAGGCTTGTTCCCCAGAAGCACACTGCTTCAAAAGTTGTGAAGTCCTTCAGAAGATAATGTGAGTCAGACAAATGAAAGGAAACAATAATAGATTCAGGATAAGTCTAATGTGTGAAGATAGATGGCTCCAGAGGAACCAATCAAGTTTAGTTCAATTTCTAAATTTCCATCACCAATCAAGTATGTAACCTAATCCAGTAATGGTGTATCTTTCTTTCTTGATTATTTGCATAACGAAACAATCATGCGACAGGTCTACTACATCAATTGCATATTCAAAATCAAGCAACGATTTGTACCAAAAAATGTCGCACGCACAAAACATAAAATTACATGATCTAGTTAGTGAAACCTATTCCAGAAGAGAAAAAGTAAACAAACACATAACAATAACATGGGCTGGTCAAGATGACCCACTGCACACTAGCATAGAGGATTTAAGTATTTTACAACTGCAACTGTTCAGTAAAAAGTGGCTATGGTTACAAGAGATTATTAACACCGCCTAATTAATTAAAACTAAAATGGTACAAAGCCAAACTAACACAATACAAACCTGAAAGTATTATGTTTCAACAGCTGCAGATTGCAGAAACCAGGCCCTTATGACTAGTCATGTTGGGGAATTTATTACTAATAGGCGCAATTATTTGTGGGTGCAATGGATTCGTTTGACCAATTTGAATATTATTTCCTTCTTGCACATCCCATACCATCTTCTTGTTGATGGAGCTGAAAGCAACTTCTGAAATTGAGACCGCTAGTTTTGATTGCTTTTCTAGTAAGTTCTACCTATTTAGGGATCCTTAGCATAGGTTTGGGTCCTTAGAGTTGTAAATGGAAGGTTTCTTTTATTGACTAGTATTTCTGTGCAGAACAAGCTGTTAGAGGTGATTGCCTGATACATAAATGATAAGACCTTCAGAGTTGCACGTTAATACGGTTAGCTTGTCTCACATTGGTGGTTGGAGGATATTAGTGATCTAGAGCTGGTGTGTATTCTGCAGCTTCGTCTTTTGGATTCAAAAAATATCGGTGCGCTCATGTTGCATGGGCACCTCTTACATATGGTCGTTGAAACTGCTGCTGCACACTTATTATATAGGTAGTTATTCTTAGCGGCCATCTTGTATAGATAAACCTTGGTTACCTCATGTTGATGGAATTTGTGTTCTTTGTGGTAGGGCATAGGAGACCCATGGTCATTTGGGAGGCAATTTCAGATTGGAGTATGGAGACTCTTCGGGCAGCTAGACGATAAAGGGCTAACACGGAGGAACCAGGATCCCAAAATAGCTAGGGTTAAAAAAATTCACTAATTTTTGGAGGTTAATTGGGGCGGGCCTAAAATAATTTTTTCTATCGATTTTTAACTCTGTCAGGGTCCAGAAAAAGTTCCCTATAAATTATGAGGGTCAGCCGGGGCGGCATGCTAGTCTATCCCCCACCCCTCCTGGAACGAGGGGTAAGCACTGTTTTTATGTTGCTTGTTGTGCATTTTTGGTTATGTTAGCTTATCGCACTTGGCAAGGAAGCTTCTGCAAAAGCAGAGACCCAGACCATCACTTATCTTACTGTTGGAGTGGTTCAAGTTATTGTTTCTCGCATTTGTCTTGATAACTCTCTGGTTCTACTGCCATTAGACACATTTGGAGGGTAGCTTGGTGGAGTTATATTGTATTTATTTCTTGCTCGTGTTTATTGGTGCTTCTATAACTAGTGCATTTTTATTGCTAGAGTTACCTGCCTACCTTGCAATTGATTTATTACTTTTATTGATTCTAATTAATTTAATGCAATTAACAATACTGTGTTACTGGAAAAGGAACAGTCAAACAGATGTTATCTAAAACAATAAAGTTCGCATATGCTTGCTTCAGTACCCGTATTTATATTAGTATATACTGATCCATTCATTCATGCTCTTTAACATGATACAGAGCATACACACCATAAGATCTGTTAGAAATACCTGGCTTAAAGAAAACTGAGAGTCCAAAGTCAATTGCTTTCAGTGGCGCATCCTCTTCCTCATTGACAAAAAGAAAATTCTCAGGCTTTAAATCTCGATGCATAACCCCTAGAGAGTGACACGCTTCTACAACACCAACAATTACCCTAGCAAGTTCAGCTGCCTTCCGCTCTGAATAATGTCCTCTCTGTACGATCCTATCAAAAAGTTCACCACCTGCACAAAGCTCCATAACCATATAGACCGCAACAGCGTCCTCGTAAGCAGCTATTATGTTTATAACATTTGGATGTCCTTCTAAATGGTGCATTATTTGAATTTCCCTCCTAACATCCTCAACATCCTCCTTTGTAATCAACTTTCTCTTTGCAATAGATTTGCAGGCAACCTCTTTTCCTGTCTTTCTATCTAAACAAAAATGTGTAGTCCCAAATTGCCCTTCTCCTAATTTCCTTCCTATAGAATAATCATCCTTCAAGTTACCAGATTTTCTCTGTAAAACTGAATCAACCTGAAGCCCTACACTTGACACCCGTCTAATATGTTTCTTAGTACTTTTTGAAGGTCCCGTTGTGACAGGTTTCCTTTCCTCTTGCTTAACCTCTATCCTTACATGCTTACTTTCCTCATGCTTAACCTCCGATTTAACAGGCTTACTTGCCTCTTGCTTAACCTCCGGTTTAGAAGTTATACTTTCCCCTTGCTTGACATCTGACGTAGTGGCCATACTTTCCCCTTGCATAACCTGAGGTCTGGAAGGCTTACTTTCCCCTTGCTTAACCTCAGATTTAGAAGGTGTACTTTCCCCATGTTTGACCTCCGGCTTAGTACTCCCCTCTTGTTTAACCTCAGCTTTAGGCTTAACCTCTGGTTTATAAGGCTTACTTTCGCCTTGATTAACCTCTGGTTTGGAAGACTTACGTTCCCCTTGCTTAATCTCAGATTTATAAGGCTTAATTTCCTTTTGCTTAACATCTGCCTTTGCAGGCTTGCTTTCTCGTTGCTTAACGTCCACCTTAGGAGGCTTACTATCCTCTTGCTTTTTAGGCTTATTATCCTCTTGTCGCTTTGCCTTGGGAGACTTACTTTCTTCTTGCTTATAAACCTCGGCAGATTTAATTTCCTCTTGCTTAACATCACGCTTGCGGGGCTTATTATCCTCATTCTTAGCATGTTTCTTGGGAGACTCGCCTTGGTCAATTCTAACATGTGCAGGTGGTGTAGTTTGTGGTGAACCATCTGGCTCGGAATCTTTATCTTTCAATTTCTTTTTAGAAGACTTCAATTTCCTAGATAAAAACCCAAATTTTGGCGATTTGGAATCGGAATTGCTGCTGCTACTGCTGCTGCCATCTGCATTAGGAGGAGGAAGAGTTTTTGTTCCAAAAATAACATTTGAAACAGATTGAACGAATGCATTGGGGGCCGCAATGCAAGAATTTCCCATTAAGTTAAAATCTCAAATGTCTTCAAAAGAGGCTTACAATTTTTCATCACGTTGATATAAAAACAAATATGTTGCATGCAATACAGATTTGATCATGCAACACACATTGCAAGGTGCACCAAACCCTAATATTCTAGAATTCAGCCTCTACACAATATCGCTGTACTTTACAATATTAATAATAATCTAACTTACTTATTAACAGTAAATTTACAATAAGATCTGACGAAATGGGATACTCATAAATCTCGGAGCAAAGAATTATGAATGGCGATCAGGAAAAACCTTAATTTTGCAGAACGCGGACGCGGAAGCAAAACGACATCAATTTTACGGGGTAACTGGTCTTATAACTTATCACGATGTATGTTTGCATGATAGTCTGATACACATACCTACAGTTTAATTTTATATTATTTAATTTATTTTGTGTTACAAATATTTTTTTATGTTTTTATAAGTTTAGTTGCTTTTATACTTATTTACTTTTTTGTTGAATTTAGAAGTAATTTTATTTGTTTGTTTCTTCTTAGAAATCATACGTTTTTCAAGAATAATAAATGTCAAAACTTATATTTCGAAGGGTTTAAAGTAACTAAATTTAACCTTAGATGAAGTGAGTCGGTGATCGCGGTACAGGCGGTGCGGTTTTTTACTCAAATCAAACAACATATATATAACGTAATTTCAAAAACCGCATAAATCACATCACGAAAATGCGGTGCGATCTGATGCGGTTTGTGCGATTTATTTTTTCAAAAAGAAATAATATTTACATACAAATCTAATAAAAATTTATTCAATAAGAAAGCTAAAAATAATATGTTTATGACTAAAAATAAAAATATGTCGGTAATTTAAAATATGTAAGATAGTATTTATAACATAAAACTATATTAAACAAGAAATTAATTTATAATAAATATATCTATATATACATTATATATATATTTATATATATATGAAATTGTGGTGCAGTGTGGTTTGAACCACAATATTAAAATGTCAAACCGCAAACCGCATTGTGCGGTTTGTTAAAAACTCAAGCAACAACCGCAATACAAAAAATTAAAAATCTTATTTTGCGGTGCGGTGCAGGCGGTTTGTGCGGTTTGATGATCAGCCCTAGAAGAGAGTGATTTTCAATACAATATAATTGTTATCTTTAGAAATGGTTATTTCTATTATTAGAAGAATGTCATTCAATTTTTATATACAAATTTTTAATAATTTTAGATAATGTTACTAGAGTTAATTTTAGGAATTTTTTCTCAATTTTGAAATAGACCTAAATATGTTTGATAATTTTCTAATTAAAGTTTCACTTAACGGAAAAATGGACCAAAATGTCACTTTAGGATGTAAAATTGTCCAAAATATCACTTTGGGAAATTATAGCCCCAATTGTCACTTCACCATGTTACATCGTGCAGCGTTTGAAAAACCACCCAAAACGCTCCACAATGTAGCGTTTTGTTTATTATTATTATTTTTTTTAATGCAGCAACATAAATTCATTTAATTTTTTTCCTTTTTTTGAGCTCCTTTTGATGTATTAATTGTTTGGGGCCCGAAAACATCACTTAATGTTACGATATTTTCGATTTTTTTTATTTAATATTTTTAAAATTTAAGATTATACCATAATTTAACAATTTTTAATTTTTAGGGTTCACCCCTCCCTTTTTGGAATTTAGAAATATTAAAAAAATAATAATAAACGTTACACCGATTTAGTGTCCTATACCCTAATTTAAACTACGCCATCAACCCTAGGACCCAAAAATGTAAATTTTAAATTAAATAATTTTAAAATTTTAGGGTGTAGTTTAATTTAATAATTTTTAACATTTTAGGGTTCACCAATCCCGTTTTGAGTTTTAGGAACAATTTAAATATTTTTTTAGTATTTTAGAAATTAATAATTTTTTATTTGAGATTAAAAATATTTTTTTAAAAAAAATTATATGTGTAAAACGCTAGATGAAATAGCGAACGCTACATAATGTAGGGTTTGGTGCCAAAATACTATTTAGCGTAATGTTTTGTACGTTCAGAAGGAAAAAAAAGAGCATAACGCTACACGACGTAGTATTTTGGGCTTCTTGCCTAAACGCTACACGATTTAGAAGTGATATTTTGTGTCTTTTTTTTAGAATTGATATTTTAAACCATTTTTCACTCCAAAATTACCGTTAAGGCAACACCCAAATTTTCCGTTATACTTTACTTGGATATGTTTTTATTATATACACGCGCATATCACTATTATTTCAACTTTATATTTCAAAATATTTTTTAAAAAATGAGTGAAATAAAATTGTGTGTCATTATGAGCCTCACTTATAAGATCGGTATTTAATAATATGAATTTTATACTATCCTGCTTGGAAAAAATATATTTTGTACTCCATATTCCCCGGATTATTTATATTGTGGTATGGAAGATATGGCATGAAAGGAATATGTCCTAAGTCCAATCATGTATTAGGATTTAGCAATAACTTTTATGTAATCTGTTTTGATCTCATTGATATTAATAAAAGACTTGTTTTGTTTTTATTACGGGCTTTATCTATTTAAGTGTTTAAATAAGATATATCATAGTTTAGAGTAAAGCTTTTTATGGATTATGATGAGATCATAATAGTGAGACCTAAAAAGATGATAACTCTAAACTTAAATAGTTCCTGGTCGTAGGATTACTAACTGGTAATTAATAATCCGCAGAGATCGGTACATACTATGCTTGCTTCATTATGAAGGATGTCTGTTCTCATAGACATTTGTGTGGTGACACTATAGCTAGTATGTAGGTGCTTATTATGGAATAAGTTCACTGAACATGACTCGCACAGCTGAACAACTGATGGAGTTCACTCAGTGTCAGCAGTTGTTCATATAGTGATAGTTGTACAAGTATCCTTAGACTTGAGGTCATCATAGTCATCTTGTGTACACTGAACTATGATTTGGTTTAGTTCTTAGTCTCCAGGGACAATTATTAGGGCTCTTCTGGGTATAGAAATTTGTACACGAAGATAGTGTATGATCAATAAAGGATCTACCCCTTCCAGTGAAGGAAGCGAATGTTCAAGGCTGATCCACTTATGCTAGTTCAGGAATCTCTGGCCAGAGTGAATGAAATTGGAAAGGAGTTTCTAATTTGCATAGAACTACGCATAGTAAATGGTAAGCAAGTGATTGAATTAGATAGGCTTGACACGAGATTCATGCCTTGTATTTAATCGGGACATTGTAGGGTAGAAGGATTTTATTGTACGGTAACTATTCACTGAATAGGTTCTTGGTATTCTAAGCAGTGAATTCATATTATCCGGATAGTCGCGATATGCTGAGAAGTATCCCTCACGATGTAGAATAAATATGATTAATTAATTAATCATATTTAATAAATTAGAGAATTTATATAAATAATGATAAAATAGTTTTATTATTATTTATTTCTACTACCGGCTTAATATTGAACCTACAGGGTCACACCATAAAAAGAGAATGATTTAATGGTGGAGGAATTAATTAATAATGGCTAATAATTATTTATTTGTTAAATAAATAATTAATTGGCAAATTTAATAATTGATTAAATGAGATTTAATTGATTATAAATTAATTAAGAAAAGTTCTTAATATTATTAATTAAAGGATTTAATTTTTGAAAATTAAATCAAGAGAGAGAATTATTTCTAAAGTGTTTAGAAAAAGGATTAATGATTAAAAGGTGTTTTAATTATTAATGAGAATAATAAATGGGATAATAATAATAATATTTATGGGAAAATTTCAGCTGAAAATTTTGCCTATAAATACACTACTATAGACCCTATTTTATTCTAACCCACAAAGAACCCGAAAACCCAAAAAGTTTGGAAAACCCAATTCTCTCCACCTCCTTCCTCCTCCTTAACATCATTTTCTTGGTGGATACCGGTGGAGTGCTTCACACTTGAGGAGCAACTGCTAAGGATCTCTGATCGTTGTCTCCGAATTATTTTAAAAGGTTAGATTCGATCCCTCGAATTTTTATTCACGATTTATATGCTTTTATTTGGATTTTGTATGTGTAAAAGTATTTTTTCATGCCCCCACTGCGTTAAAATCCAACATGGCATTGTGATATTTAACATTTAATGTATGATAGAAATGGCAATGGGGCATTATTATGGTCAAATTTCAATTTTGGAAAATAATTAAAATAATAATTTTGGTTTGAAATCGAATTAATTTCGGTACCCATTTTTTTATTAATTTCGGTTTTGATTAATCGAAATAATTTTGATTTCGGTTTTGATTAATCGCATGCACACCTCTATATATCAATTACCACTACCTCGATAAAAAATTGATATATTTTCATTACTTGAATATTATTTTTTTATCCAGTAACTTATTCCTCCTCTTTGATTTCCGATTGGGTCAACATGATGAGTGGCATTTATATTC
Organism: Apium graveolens; assembly: GCF_009905375.1. Taxonomy (NCBI): domain Eukaryota; kingdom Viridiplantae; phylum Streptophyta; class Magnoliopsida; order Apiales; family Apiaceae; genus Apium; species Apium graveolens. Next base: position 186,931,489 of record NC_133650.1, read on the forward strand.
ACTTAGAACGCTTCGTAAAGGCTCGAATTGGTGTTTTGTACTCAAGTTGTTTGTGCTTTTGATGTGTTTTCGTAGTATTTTACATTGCAGGGCATATTTGCAAGAAGGAATGGATATTGCAGGTTTTATGCTTAGCAGTGTGTTAGGATGGAGCCTTGGTCGATTGCGCACAAGAAACCAGCACGAGAAGGTCAAGAAAGTAGAAAAAACCAGATTTTCCAGAAGATCAGAGCGGCCGCACTACTATTGGGAGCGGCCGCGCTCGTTTGACAGAAACTTAGGGCGGACGCGCTGGATTTGGGAGCGGCCGCACTAGGTCAATTTTCAGAAATCCTGATTCTATTCTAAGTCTGATTTGCTGGACTCCTGATCTGTTGGGCTGGTATTTAAAGACCTTTTAAAGACGTTTTTAAGAACGAAGAGCGAGGAGATAGCAGCAAGAAGACCTAATAGCACAATACAACAAAGGAGAAGAAGAACTTGTTTTTACTTCTGATTATTTGCTTAAGTTGTAATCATGGATGCATGTTTTCTTTGTTACTTGAACCTAATACACTTGTTAACGTACTTTGTTATTATTATTCATTTTATAAAGACCTAGTTTATTTACCATGCTTTCATTGAAACCCATAGTGACGATGAGTTCGGTTATGAACTAATCGTTGACATGGGGTTCTAACGGATTTACTTATGGATTTCTATAGTTAATTGTTTTGATACCTAAGTGTGTGGTGATTGTATGATATCCTAGTATTGGTTGTGCTTTTTCGTTTTATGTGTGTCACGAACATATAAGATACTTTGTTACTTTCTATTGAAGCAATAGTGAATATAGAGATTTAGAACTTGACATACTAGCATAGGTTCATGTATTTGTTAAGCATGATTCGTAGGTAATTTTAATCATCTTACTTTCCCTATGTAATCACAATAGATAACTTGCGCATTAAACCTTTATGTTGTCAAATTCTATAGACATATAAGGTCTCAATATAATTAATTTCTATTCAGCTTCTATCTCTTTTGTGGATGTCTGGTAGTAGGGTGTGACAACCCGGACTTCTCAGACTATTAAATCTAAGTACAAAACTTAAATTGAATAGGTTTTTATACGATAATTCAAAATATATAACAAAAGTCAAAGCAACGGTCAAACTCAATAATCAAAAATCATAAAAATAGAGACGCAGCTCCACAAATCCGCGATATTAATTGTCTACACAGATAATCAAATTTAGTCTCTTAAAACAAAGTCTTTATTCTAATTCAAATAGCACGAAACTAAGCAGCACAGATCTCCACATAGTTCTCATTCCTTATTTTTAATATGCTCCAAATATTCCGAACCTGAAATATTAAAAGGGGTGAGCTACAAAGCTCAGCAAGTACAAATTGCCTAACTCTTTGTAATATCCCGTAATTTTTAGAATTAGATTAATAATAGAATAATAGAATAAAAGGATTAAAATTTGATAAGAACTAAGATTTAAAATTGAATTAGAGTAATGGGCCTCAAATTTGGATCAAATTCTAATATGGATAACTTGTAGGTTAAGAAATAGAGTTTTGTATCATTATAAATAGATCCTATTCGTCTTCCTCGTTTTTAATATAAAAATTCGTAGGGCTTTTCTCAGCAAAAATCAGCAGTCTTGTAAAATTCGTAGAAAATTCATCGTAAGTCAGAATTCAGTGATACTGGACTTTTCGGAGAGGTCTTTTCGTTATCTTCAACTTTCGTGTTTCGTGTTTCTCAAGATAATATCGTTTAGAGGGTCAAAAAAAGCTATATTCAGATCTGGTCAGGCTTTGGGGTAAGTACTTTTTGACTTGCTTTTATTTTCGGAAAAGTTTTGATACTCTGATTTCAAATTTCGTATAAGATATAATGTTATGTCACACACACACTGTAGAGGGGGTGAATACAGTGTATAGTACACTTAAATCAAACTTTAAGAACTTAAGTAACAGAAAACAAACTTTATTGAAACAATAAACTCTGTTACAGTTTGGAACTGTTACCTCTCAGTGATGAACAAATATCACGAGAGCTGCTAGGGTTACAATGAATAATCTTTTCTAATAATGATAACACTTATAGTGTAAACCCTATGTCTGTGTTTATATACTACACAGTTACAAGATAATCGCTAATTGATATGGAATATAATTCTGCTTCCTAAAATATATTAATCAGATATCTTTTCTTCCAAGTATTCCATTCTTCACGGAATTCCTTCTTCATACATACCTCTTCTTATGTTTATCTCGTTCTTCTTTCCTTTAATCAGCTACTGTCCTTATCTGATTGTCCTTCAGCACTTAAGTTCTGATATCTATCTTCTGATGATTATCTCCTGATAATATAAGTACTGATATCCTTAAGTCCTGACTTCCAGTATAAGTACTGATCAACAGTTAAGTACTGATTTATCCTGTTCACGTAAGATCTGAAAGCTAAACATAAAACATATTAGCCATGACATTATCAAATATATCTAACAATCTCCCCCAACTTGTAAATTAACAAAATATACAAGTTTAACAGATATTTGATGATGTCAAAAACATTAAGTACAAATGCATGAGAAATAGACTAGATAACTACAACTTACAGTCCTTAAAGTTTTTACCAATTTCAACTTCTGATAACAACTTCAATCTGTATAAATATCAGAATTTAAGCAGTTGTAGATCTTCGACTTGGCTTCTTCATTTTCTGATCTCTCTGATGTCAGGAGTTATTCTGAGATTGTTCTTCAACAAACATTTCTCAGCATATCTTAGTTCATCAATCATTCTCCTTTTAACACCTTTAAGCTCTGCAGTATCTTCACCAGTTTGAAAGATTGCAGCTCTGAGATCATTAATCTTTGCTTTTCTCAACTCCTGATCTAGTCTTATGACATAAGCTTTGTCAAACTCAAGATTGAATTCAAGTCCCTTAATACCAAGATACGTTCTGATCTGTGCAGTATTAGGCTTCATATCAACAATATCACCATTGTGATCTCTGTACTTTGGAACATATATGCTGTCAGACTTGACAGAATAAAGCCTTTTCTGTCTCTGAATCTGTTCTTTTAAGTAGTTTGCAGCAGTCTCTGTTATTCTGTCATCCACTTGAAGTAAGAAAAGTACATGCTCCAATTCTTCAAAATACTTCAAGGGAATGGCATTTTGTCTTATATGATAAACCCTACCATCTGTCATGAAATACAACATGATGTATTCTTTCAAGTAGGTATGGTAAACCATCTGTACAAATTTCAGTTGATTCAATCTCTCAGGTGTTGCTCCAATACCTGGTTCACTCAAGGAAGTTGGATCATTGGTAGTGTTATGTACTCTTCTTTCATCAGCACTTCCCAATCCAGTTTTATCTCTAGCTTCCTTTCCAGTAACTACTCTTGCTTCAAAACCACTTGCAGTAGTCTTCAAAGATTGAGTCTGTTTTGCTTTAGTGAATCCTGGTAGGAGTGTCTTTGATCTATTTTCTGATATCAAGTTAACTTGAGCTCTGTCAGAGGTTACTTGCTTCTTCTGAATATCAGAACTTACAATTTCTTGACTCTGAACAACTTGAGCCATGTCAGAGGTTGTTTTAAGAACTTTTCTTGAAGTCAGAGCAAGATCATTTTTTCCATCAGTAATTTCTTCTTCCTCAGGAGGTACATAAGCCTTGATAGGTTCACCAACCTTTTCTTTACCCTTGGATCTTGGATCTATCTGTGGTTGTGATCTAGCCAATGTTGCTTCAGTATGTGTCCTTTCTTTGATCACAATGCCTTTAAGTTTTGGAAGTAACTTTTTACCAGAAGCTTCAGATTTAGATGTGACTTTCTCTGATTTAAGTATGGCTTCTTCTTCCTTTAAACTTTCCAAGTCCATCCCTGGATTTTCTTGAAGAAATAACTGTCTTGACATTTCCTCATCAAGATCTAGAAGTTCATCAGAACTTATCCTTTTACCAGCAGCAGAACTTATTCTTTTCCCAGTATCAGAACTTGTTTTGTGACTAGCTTGTCTTGATGTAAACCTTCTACCTTGACTATGACCACTACCCATTCCAGAGTTTCCTTGGTCATCTTTTCCATCATCCTTTCCTTGCAGTGTCTTGTTTGTTTTGCATTTGGACTTAATTACCTTCTCCCCCTTTTTGGCATCAGCAGGTAATAAAAGAGAGATAAGTAGTTCCACTGAGGTCTGGATTTCAGTAAGTTGCGATTGCTGAGAAGCTTGATTTGTCAGAATTTGATCAATCTGAGCTTGTTGTTTCTCTTGAGTTTTCTCAATATAAGCAATCATGTCAATGGTAGGTTGAAAGAACTTTTTCTTATCAATTTTCCAAACTTGTTCCTGTTTGATAAAGTTCTCCTGAATCTTGTGTAGCTCTGCATGAGTATTGGAATGAAGACCTTATAGATGTTTAGTACTCAATGCAGTGACTCTAAGCTGGGTTTTAAAATCATCAGAATTTAACATTTCATCAGCTTTAGTCAAGTGCTCAGCAAGATGTAAAGCATTTGGAACACATGAAACTGAGTTCCATTCCTTAGTCCACTCCTGACCTGCAGGAGTTTCACTCCAAGGCACTGTGCATCCCTGATAACAAACTCCTTTACCAGTTCAGACTTAGGAAGAGTCGGTGGAGGAGTATGTCCTGAAGGACCTGCTTCATCAGCATCTACAGTTGTAGCAGCTTCACCAGTATCTCCAACATTTGCAGCATCAGAACTTAAAGAATCATTATCTTCTGATAAGACAACAGTGTGAGTAGTAATGGAGGCTTCAGCATCCTCTAATTGCTGATCTGATACTAAGTTCTGATCAACAGCCATATCCTGATGCGCACCTAAAATCTGATCATCAGCATCTTGATGCAGAGAAGGTGTTGTTGATAACTCTGGAGTTTGAACAGCATCAGTAACAGGTATTGTGGAAGGATTATTTGTTGTTGGAGCTTCTAAGAAAAGTATTTCAGGCACAACCAGGTTCTGAATATCAATTTCAGCACTTGTGCCTGGAGCAACAAGAGACACAGATGGTGAGTTAGCCTTGTCAGATACAGCTTCCTTAGATGGAGTTGATGGAGAAGAAGTGACTGGAGCAAATTCCCTGTCTTGTGAGATCAGAGATTCCTGATCCCCTTCCTTAGATGCTTCCTCCTCATCATCTGAAACTGGCCTTTGTGCCCTCTGTTTCTTGTACTTCCTTGTTGATTTGGATTCCTTGGGAGTTTCAGGAACTATCATACGTCTAAGCCTTTTGAGAAGCCTAGAACCCCCAATTTCAGAATCCTTCTGAGAAGTTGCTGTCTCAGCTTCATTCACCACAGGTTCTGAAGAAGGAATCTGTTCCTCAGAATCTGATTCATCTCTCAAAGTAATTCTCCTCCTCTTTTGAGGTGTTTGAGGAACAGTCTTTGTTCTCTTTGGCTTAGAGGATGTAGGCTTCATAGTAGGTGCTGAAGAAGAAGGTTGAGCAGTCTGTGAAGTGGAGAGATAGGATTTGAGATAAGTTCTGAGGGTAGGTTGAGTAGAATGAGAGGTAGGTACTGAGGTTGATGGATTTTGGGTGGTTGGAGGTGGTTGGACATCAGAGTAAACAGATCTATAAGTATCAGGATCAGCATTTACCAGGATCTGTTTTACAGACTTAGGAATCTGTAATGGTCTAACCACTTTCTTCTTAGTATCAGCATTTACCAAGTCATTAAAGTATCGTTTTGCAACCTTAAAAGGTGGGGTTTGAGTGCTGACTAAATGAGGTTCATCAGTACAGTAAGTGTAAATAAGTTGACAGAATCTAGCAAAATAAACAACATCTCGATCCTCTGTCATCCTATCCCCAATAAAACCAATTATTCCAGTTGCAAAATCAAAATGAGTTTGATGGATAATAGCATACCCTATGTGCTGACTCAGAATTGGGATAGCATCAAAATTTGAACATTTGTTCCCAAAAGCTTTGGTGATGCAATCAAAGAAGAAACTCCATTCTCTTCTGATATTAGCCCGTTTCAACTGTCCAAGTTTTGTCAGACTCTTTTCATATCCCAATTCAGCCATTAACTCCCGAAGGGCTGAGTCCTCTGGAATTGAGAAAGTACAATCTTCTGGAAGATGTAAAGCCCTGCGTACTGTACCAGGAGTGACTACAAAGGATGAATCACCCACTTGGAAGATAATACTGGGAGTTCCACGGTTACCACCATCATCAAAAACTCCAGTCCTCCAGAACCTCAGAACTTGTTGACTTGAAAATAATTCAGGCTGAGTTAAGGCGTACCCAACCTCACTATGTGCAAGAAGATCTTGCACAAAGTGCAATTCAGATGGAGCTTCAGCATGATCAAGAATTGCAGCATAGTTGTTTGGAACAAACTTTGCTCCATCAATGATTAAATCCTTTGGTGCCATGTGAAAAAAAATATTGAAATTCAAGTATGCCTGTTAGGTGTTTGAGATAATGTCTGTATGAAAAACCAACGTGAAAAAGAAGAGAAGGAGAGTAAAAGTAAGGAGAGAGATAAAGTATAAAGAAAATAAAAGATTAAAGAAATCTTCTCTCTGTTGTACTTATACTCTGAACAAAAATGTTACCGTTGGACACCTGTCAGACATGCAGTAATAACGGACAGTTACTGGGCTCGAGAAAACAGGAATCATTACTTACCCAGTTGCCTAGTTTCAAGGAAAAACCGTTCCATTTATCAAGAGAAACAGTTTTAATTCAATATTTAAACCGTTAGCACTGATTGAATTATTTTTCACTGCATTATTGAGATTCTGAAAATACATCACATGAAAATGACCAAGATAAATTAGATATATAAGTGCTGAAAATGAATCAGAACTTAATATAAAACAAAAGTTATATGGTCATCAGAATATCAATCAGGATTTATCAACACAAGATAAAATAACTCAGAGACAAAATCTTGAAGTAAAAACAATTTTCATTAATATATCAAGATAATACATTTATGAAATGGAAATTACATCAATACTTATACAAGATTTTCCCTAAGCTCCTAATCCTAACATCAACAGCTTTAGTCCTAGCTAAGAAGCCTGAAAAAGCTGAGGATGAAGAAGAACAGGAAGAAGACAAGATTAAGTCATCTTCCTCTTCCTATCTTCGACGAACAAGATGGCGAGTCGTATGATTCGCTCTTGCTGACAGATAGCTTCCCGCCTTTCCTCCTCCAATCACTCCAGATGGCGATGGTAATCCATATAGAAGAATAGAAGGTGAGTCAGCACCTCCTGTGGGACAGAATCCCAGATCTCTTCAGGAATGGCTGTTACATGCCACTCCTGCTGCCACTCGGCACAACTTAGCTCCATAGTGAAGGTTTGGTTGTTCAAAAATATGTTGTATCGAACCATTGTGTTTTTGACAGAATAAGGAGGATAAGTGTGTGAGAAGAATGTGATGGAAAGACTGATATGAAGTGGTTGCTTATATAGGCAATAGAATGCCAAGAGACGCAAAGATATTTAATGCTGACAGGTAGAATTAATTCTACCTCGTCTCCCTAGACTTTGAAAAAGAATAACAGTCATTGGAAGGAGGAATCATGGTCTAGACCGCACAAGACACAAGAAACAGTGGACTGTTCAAGTACAAATACCATTAATCCTAATCATAGTGACTATTAATCTTCCACTTTAACATATTCTAGTTCGAACTGATACTTTTACCAAATTTTATTCACAGATAAGCCAAGTAAAGGATTAGACTGAGAAATCAGAACTTAGACCTATACCAGAACTTAACAGTCATCATAACATAATTTCTTAACTCGAAAAAGGAATGCCCATCTTAGTAAATACTCATACAAGTTCTGAGTTATGGATGTCAGAACTTAATCATCAGAACGTGTAACTTAGAACTTATCCTCAGAATTTGTGCAATAATGACACTATAACTGTTTATCTAAAATAACATAGACCACCACAGAAATTTTCATCATTCAGATGGAGTGATTAGTGTGTGCATTAAGCTAAAAACAGACAAAGAGTAAAGTCTGATTCACTTCAGTACATTTTAGAAATAAGGCATAACTAAAATTTTGCTAAAGATCTGTCATTGTCCTGAAACCTACTGATGAATGAGTTCATGCTTGAGTCCATCTCAACTATTTTGTGCTAATTTTATGCATCTTTTGCAATTCTATTTTACAGTGGCTTCTTAGTGTAAGTGAGTCACGACTGTTTATCAGAATTTATGCTATTTTCAGAGTATTTCTCCAGTAATCATAGAGTGTGAAAAGTCACCAAGAAAATATTTTGCTTTTCTAATGCATATTTACTTAATACCAGCAATGCACTTGGGTCATCCCTTCCACATTTTTACTCTAGATCTCAAAGGAGTACCTGATTTTATTCTTTGATCTTTTTGCTTTTTCTTTTGATAAGAGAGATTCATCAGCACTTAGTACATTCAGTAGTTTTATAGTATCAGAACTGAACAGATGAGTAGCATTATTTTAATTTGTGACTTAGTAATAAGATATACAAAGTAAACTTAACTAAGCTCAATTATCAGAATTTGCTAGTGGCATAAGATGTCCACCGAAATAATTACTTCTTACATGGAAGCATTTGTTTATTGAAGACTACTAGGTCAGTTATCTAGCACAGTTATCCTCATAGGATTGAATAGGTACTAGAACAAACATATCACTTATCAGAGTTTAGAAACATATATCAGACAACAGTCAGTACTTAAAGACATTTATCAATTAAGCACAGAATATACAATGAGATTAATTCTGTAAATACTGAGCATAAAGTCTGATAACATAGAACAAGTCTAAGCAGATTTAGAGAAAGAACCTGAAACCATTCCAAGTTCATTTACCAATCTTGTAAAAGTAGCTTCACATAATGGTTTTGTGAAGATATCTGCCAATTGTTGATCTGTGGGAACAAAATGCAATTCCACTGTACCTTCATCCACATGTTCCCTGATGAAGTGGTACCTGATGCTGATGTGCTTTGTCATTGAGTGTTGAACTGGATTACCTGTCATAGCAATAGCACTTTGATTATCACAGTAAATAGGGATTTTGAAATATGTTAACCCATAATCCAGTAACTGATTCTTCATCCAAAGAATCTGTGCACAACAGCTTCCTGCAGCAATATACTCTGCTTCTGCAGTTGATGTGGAAATTGACTTTTGTTTCTTGCTGTACCAAGAAACCAATCTGCCTCCAAGAAATTGGCAGCTTCCACTTGTGCTTTTCCTGTCAATTTTGCAACCTACAAAATCTGCATCTGAGTAACCTATTAGTTTAAAATCTGATTATCTAGGATACCATAATCCCAGAGCAGCTGTTCCTTTAAGATACTTAAAGATTCTTTTTACAGCTGTTAAGTGAGGTTCTCTTGGATCTGCTTGAAATCTTGCACAAAGACAGGTAGCATACATGATATCAGGTCTACTAGCAGTTAGATAGAGTAGAGAGCCAATCATACCTCTGTAGTCAGTAATATCTACTGATTTACCGGTATCCTTATCCAGTTTTGTTGCAGTGGCCATTGGAGTGGATGCACTTGAACAATCTTGCATTCCAAATTTCTTTAGCAAGTTTCTGGTGTACTTGGTTTGACAAATAAAAGTGCCTTCCTCATTCTGCTTGACTTGAAGACCCAGAAAATAGCTAAGTTCCCCCATCATACTCATCTGATATCTTGACTGCATTAGTTTGGCAAACTTCTTGCAAAGTTTGTCATTTGTAGATCCAAAAATGATATCATCAACATAAATCTGGACCAGAAGTAAGTCCTTTCCATGGTTGAGGTAGAACAGTGTTTTGTCTATTGTCCCTCTGTTGAATCCACTTTCCAGAAGAAACTGAGCTAAAGTCTCATACCATGCTCTAGGAGCTTGCTTAAGTCCATAAAGTGCTTTGTCAAGTCTGTAGACATAATCTGGATGTTTGGTATCTACAAAACCTGGAGGTTGTTCAACATATACCTCTTCCTCCAATTCTCCATTGAGAAAAGCACTTTTCACATCCATTTGAAAGACAGTAAACTGTTTGTGAGCAGCATAAGCCAAAAATATCCTTATGGCTTCTAACCTAGCAACTGGTGCAAATATTTCATCATAATCAATTCCCTCCTGTTGAGAATATCCTTTTGCAACCAGCCTTGCCTTATTCCTTGTAATTATGTCATCACTGTCAGTTTTGTTTCTGAATACCCACTTTGTACCAACAACAGATCTATTCTTTGGTCTTGGTACTAGGGTCCAGACTTTGTTTCTTTCAAATTCATTCAACTCTTCCTGCATTGCTTGCACCCAATCAGCATCTTGAAGAGCTTCTTCCACTTTCTTTGGCTCAGTCTGAGAGAGAAAAGAATTGTAAAGACACTCATTTGAAGTACCTGTTCTAGTTCTGACACCTGCATCAGGATTTCCAATTATCAAATCAGGTGTATGTGATTTTGTCCACTTCCTTGCAGATGGAAGGTTTTCTCTAGAACTGGATGCTCCCCCATGATCCATGCTATCTTCATTTTCATTTTCTGATGTTCCCCCTGAAACTATGCTCTCTGAGTTGGATTCTTCAGTATTTAGATTTTTAGCACTATCAGAACTTGGCTTATCAGAACTTGACGAATCAGAACTTGAAGAGCCAGATGCATGTTCGGATGTTTCTTGAGATGTGGTAGGTTCTTGAGTATGCTCCCCCTGCATAGGTGCATCTTCCTTTAACGTAGTCACCACAGTTTCAATAACATCGGAGTTTAATCCATCAGAGTTTGCAGTATCAGGACTTAGACTGTCAGGATTTTCAGTATCAGAATATGAATCTTCATTTTCAAATCTCAGCTGATCATGGTCAATGAAATCTTTAAGACCAGTGATCTTCTTGTCATCAAAGGAGACATTGATAGATTCCATGACCACTTTTGTTCTCAAATTATAGACTTTGAAGGCTTTTGTGGAAAGTGGATATCCAACAAAGATTCCTTCATCAGCTTTTAGATCAAACTTTGATAGCTGTTCAGGATGAGTCTTGAGAACAAAACACTTGCATCCAAATACATGAAAATATTTCAGATTTGGCTTCTTTTTCTTCACCATCTCATATGGTGTTTTTCCATACTTGTTAATGAGTGTTGCATTTTGAGTAAAACAAGCAGTCTGCACAGCTTCAGCCCAGAAATAGGTTGGAAGCTTTGCTTCTTCAAGCATTGTACGTGCAGCTTCAATGAGAGTTCTATTCTTCCTTTCAATAACTCCATTTTGCTGTGGAGTTCCAGGAGCAGAAAATTCCTACTTTATTCCATGGCTTTTGCAGAACTCTTCCATTATCAAATTCTTGAACTCAGTGCCATTATCATTCCTTAAAATTTTCACAGAATCTTTGACCATTTTATCCAGCTGTTTGACATGATCAATCAAGATAGATGCAGTTTCACTTTTTGTGTGCAAGAAATACACCCATGTGTATCTGGTGAACTCATCCACTATGACCAACGCATACTTCTTCTTTGCAATAGACATGACATTTACTGGACCAAATAGATCAACATGTATAAGATGATAAGGCTCAAGAATTGATGATTCAGTCTTGCTCTTGAATGAAGATTTTATTTTTTTGGCTTTCTGACATGAATCACAAAGACCATCAGGAGCAAATACTGTGTTTGGCAATCCTCTCACAAGATCTTTCTTGACCAGTTCATTTATATTATTGAAATTTAAATGAGAGAGTTTCTTATGCCAATTCCAGCTTTCTTCAATTGATGCTCTACTTAACAGACAGATTGCAGAGCCATCAGTACTTGTTGAAAGCTTAGCTTCATAAATGTTACCACGTCTGTATCCTTTCAGAACAACTTTGCCTTTAGATTTACTCACAATTTCACAGTGTTCTTCAAAGAAATCAACATGATAACCTCTGTCACAGATTTGACTTATACTCAGTAGGTTGTGTTTAAGATTGATATTTCCATATCCCAATGTTTTTCCAATGTTGCCATCTCCATAAGAAACACTTGGGCCAGCTTTCTCCACAAAGTCTGATAGCAGGGCCTTATTTCCAGTCATATGTCCTGAACATCCACTGCCCAGAACTAGAATATTTTTCCTGTTGCCCTGCAATCACAAAGACCACTAATTATTAGTTTTAAGGACCCAGACTTGCTTGGATCCTTTGGCCTTATTAAGTTTGTTAACATTTGTAGCGAATTTAGCATCAGAGTTTATGTTAACATTTTTCTTATCAGAACTTACACTATCAGACTTTGAATCAGAATTTACACTAGAAGGAACAATGGAAACTTTCTTCAAAGAAGGTTTTATTTGATAATAATCATAGTACAAACTATGATATTCCTTACAAGTATAAATGGAATGCCATAAACTACCACAATGAAAATAAGGATTTTGTGGTTTGTATCTAACAGACTGACTCTTAACTCCTGATTTTGAAGGTAAGGAGTTAATATTCTTATTCTTCCTGCAAAAAGAAGCCAGATGGTTAGAACTTCCACAGTTATGACATGTTTTCCTAGGAGCATCAGGAACAGGTTTATAATCATTGCTTTTATTCACACCTTCCTTTCCATTCCTATTTTTCCTAGGTGATTTTACCTTGTTTGCATTCTTGACATCTTTCAGCTTATGCTTAAGCTGCTTCTTTATCATTAAGCCTATGTTCACTTCAGCTGTCTTTTCCTGTTTTAGTTTGTCAGAAGTTAATTCCTCTTTAACTTCTGATTTCTCATTTTCAAACTTTACAGTTACAAACTTAACAGGTTTAAACTTTGGCTTTTGCTTAACAACAGGCTTAATTTCTTCAGTTCCTTTATCATTCTTATCTTCTCCATAACCTAAGCCCTCTTTCCAGTTTCCACTACTTAGCAAATTTTGAGTTGTTTTGCCAGAGTTAGTCCAAGTCCTGATAATCTCTCTTTCCTTTTCTAACTCAGTTTTTAGAGATTCATTTAATTTTAGCACTTCATTCCTAACATAAAAAGCATCATCTCTATCCTTCTGAGTTTGATGGAACATGACTAACTCTTTTTCTAAGAAATCATTCCTTTTCTTAAATGCAAGATTTTCAGAAGTTAATCTTTCACATGTTAAAGTTTGGTCTCTATAGCTAACAAACATGGTTTTAAGATATCTTCTCAACTCATTAATATCATCAGTATGAAAAGCATAAGTAGTCTGAGGTACCTTTGTTTCAGCAGCTTCAGAACTGCTCTCAGCACTTTCTTTATCAGCATTTGCCATCAATGCATAGTTCTCCTCACTTTCAGAGTCTGAGGTGTCTGTCCAGCTTTTCTTCTTTGTGACAAAAGCCTTGCCTCTGTCACCCTTTAATTTCTTGCAGTCAGGAGATATGTGGCCTTTCTCACCACAGTTATAGCATTTAACATTGGTGTAATCTCCTCTGTCAGACTTTCCTCCTCTGCCTTCAGATCTTCTGAAATTTTTCTTATCAGAACTTATGCTTTTCCTGGAAAACTTCTTTCCCTTCTTGAACTTCCTGTATGCAATCTTTGTGATTCCTTTCACCATAAGAGCACACAGCTTCATCATCTCCTCATCAGCATCAGTCTCAGGCAAGCTTTCAGAATCTGAGTCATCATTACTCTCAGAACTTGATGACTCAGTATCAGACTTTATGAAAAGAGCTTTACCCTTGTCTTTCTTTGAGGAAGCTGCTTTGGGGAATTCTTCTTTAGTCTTAAGAGCAACTGTCCTTGACTTTCCTCCTTTCCTCTTGCTTCTTTGTTCCATCTCCAGCTCATGAGTCTTGAGCATTCCATAGATTTCGTCAAGAGTTGTTTCATCAAGATTGTAGTTGTCTCTTATTGTCGTTGCCTTCAAATCCCAGCATTCAGGAAGAGCTAACAGGAACTTAAGGTTTGAATCTTCAAGATCATACTCTTTATCAACCAATGACAAATCATTCAAAAGTTTGACAAATCTATCATATAAATCATTCAATGACTCATTAGTCTTTGAGTCAACGTGTTCATACTCTTGAGTGAGTATTGTCTTCCTGTTCTTCTTAATTGTGTCAGTTCCCTGACACCTTGTTTCCAGAGCATCCCATATCTCCTTAGCAGTTTTGCAGTTGATTACCCTGTTTGACATTACATTATCAATGGCACTATGCAGTAAGTGTCATACCTTAGCATCCTTAGCAATTGATGTTATGTCCTCAGCAGTATAATCACTCTTCTCCTTTGGTACGGTCTTTGTTGCTTCACCTGCAACTGCAACAGCGAGTTTGGTTGGTTTATGAGGACCTTCCTTGATTCTATCCAGGTATTCTGGATCTGTTGCTTCCAGGAACATGGTCATCCTTACCTTCCATATGGGATATTCAGATGGTCTCAGTATGGGGACTCTGATGGTCTCATACCGACTCTGAATTTGTGTCTTTGGTGGTTCCTCAGTTGTGGTAGGCTTAGTTGGAGTTTCTGTGTCTGACATGATTGTGTTTGGATCTTTAACTGTATGTAAGTTAACAGATAGGCTCTGATACCAATTGTTAGGTCACACACACACTGTAGAGGGGGTGAATACAGTGTATAGTACACTTAAATCGAACTTTAAGAACTTAAGTAACAGAAAACAAACTTTATTGAAACAATAAACTCTGTTACAGTATGGAACTGTTACCTCTCAGTGATGAACAAATATCACGAGAGCTGCTAGGGTTACAATGAATAATCTTTTCTAATAATGATAACACTTATAGTGTAAACCCCATGTTTGTGTTTATATACTACACAGTTACAAGATAATCGCTAATTGATATGGAATATAATTCTGCTTCCTAAAATATATCAATCAGATATCTTTTCTTCCAAGTATTCCATTCTTCACGGAATTCCTTCTTCATGCATACCTCTTCTTATGTTTATCTCGATCTTCTTTCCTTTAATCAGCTACTGTCCTTATCTGATTGTCCTTCAGCACTTAAGTTCTGATATCTATCTTCTGATGATTATCTCCTGATAATATAAGTACTGATATCCTTAAGTCCTGACTTCCAGTATAAGTACTGATCAACAGTTAAGTACTGATTTATCCTGTTCACGTAAGATCTGAAAGCTAAACATAAAACATATTAGCCATGACATTATCAAATATATCTAACATATAAGAATTCTGTTTCGAACTATATAAGAATAAGATACGAGAATATTTTGAAATTCAGTCTCTACGTTTTCGAACCTGTTCGTAATTTACGCTATAGTTCCAGAACTAACCTTATATACCCTTAGTAGGCGCACGAGTGTGCAACTTTAGATACCTATTAAGGGCGCGTAATTGTTGAACTTTAGAAGCCGACCACTAGCAAAGTGTGGTATAAAGAATAAGAATAAGAATTAGATGTCGGCTACTGGCAAAGTGTGGTCGTAGTTCAAGACTGTGGTATTTATAAGAATTATCATTTCGTTATGTTTTACTCTGTTCTAATCTGTTATAAAATCTGCTATGTTCTGTTTTAAATTCTGAATTTTAAAATATAAAACTTTGGGTTGGATTTATTTTAAAAAATGTTTTACAAAATTATAATTGTTTTAAGAAAAACCATTTTATTAAAACACCCATTGTTTTTCTGTTTAAGAGTTAGTCTATTTGTACTTGCTGAGCTTTGTAGCTCACCTCTTTTAATATTTCAGGTTCGGGATATTTGGAGCATATTAAGAATAAGGAATGAGAACTATGTGGAGATCTGTGCTGCTTAGTTTCGTACTATTTGAATTAAAATAAAGACTTTGTTTTAAGAGACTAAATTTGATTATATGTTTAGACAATTAATATCGCGGATTTGTGGAGCTGCGTCTCTATTTTTATGATTTTTGATTATTGAGTTTGACCGTTGTTTTGACATTTGTTATATATTTTGAATTATCGTATAAGAATCTATTCAATTTAAGTTTTGTACTTAGATTTAATAGTCCGAGAAGTCCGGACTGTTACAGTTGGTATCAGAGCAGGTTGTTCTTCGGAGTGTGTTAGTTATGGGACTAGTACATTCCCTAGGATGTGTTCCTGTGGACCCTAGTTTAAGTTTGACTTATAAGATATTATGGGGCGTAGATGTATAGGTCTTTTGTGAATTTGGGGACCAAATTCTTTTTAAGGAGGGTAGTATGTAATATCCCATAATTTTTATAATTAGATTAATAATAGAATAATAGAATAAAAGGATTAAAATTTGATAAGAACTAGGATTTAAAATTGAATTAGAGTAATGAGCCTCAAATTTGGATCAAATTCTAATATGGATAACTTATAGGTTAAGAAATAGAGTTTTTTATCGTTATAAATAGATCATATTCGTCTTCCTCGTTTTTAATATAAAATTTCGTAGGGCTCTTCTCCATAAAAATCAGCAGTCTTGTAAAATTCGTAGAAAATTCATCGTAAGTCAGAATTCAGTGATTCTTGACTTTTCGGAGAGATCTTTTCGTTATCTTCAACTTTCGTGTTTCGTGTTTTTCAAGATAATGTCGCTTAGATGGTCAAAAAATGCTATATTCAGATCTGGTCAGGCTTTGGGGTAAGTACTTTTTGACTTGCTTTTATTTTCAGAAAAGTTTTGATACTCTGATTTTCAAATTTCGTATAAAATATGAGAATTCTGTTTCGAACTCTATAAGAATAAGATATGAAAATCTTTTGAAACCCACTCTCTACGTTTTCGAACCTGTTCGTAATTTACGCTATAGTTCCGGAACTAGCCTTAGATACCCTTAGTAGCGCACGAGTGTGCAACTTTAAATACCTATTAAGGGCACGTAATTCTTGAACTTTAGATGCCGACCACTGGAAAAGTGTGGTATAAAGAATAAGAATAAGAAATAAATGCCGGCTACTGGCAAAGTGTGGCCGTAGATCAAGACTGTGGTATTTATAATAATTATCGTTTCGTTCTGTTTTACTCTGTTCTCATCTGTTATAAACTCTGCTCTGTTCTGTTTTAAATTCTGAATTTTAAAATATAAAACTTTGGGTTGGGTTTATTTTAGAAAATGTTTTACAAAATTATTATTGTTTTAAGAAAAATCGTTTTTTTAAAACACCCATTATTTTTCTGTTTAAGAGTTAGTCTATTTGTACTTGCTGAGTTTTGTAGCTCACCCCTTTTAATATTTCAGGTTCAGAATATTTGGAGCATATTAAGAATAAGAAATGAGAACTATGTGAAGATCTGTGCTGCTTAGTTTCGTGCTATTTGAATTAGAATAAAGACTTTGTTTTAAGAGACTAAATTTGATTATATGTTTAGACAATTAATATCGCGAATTTGTGGAGCTGCGTCTCTATTTTAATGATTTTTTATTATTGAGTTTGACTGTTGTTTTGACCTTTGTTATATATTTTGAATTATCGTATAAGAATCAATTCAATTTAAGTTTTGTACTTAGATTTAATAGTCCGAGTAGTCCGGGCTGTTAAAGTTGGTATCAGAGCAGGCTGTTCTTTGGAGTGTGTTAGTTATGGGACTAGTACATTCCCTAGGATGTGTTCTTGTGGACCCTAGTTTAAGTTTGACTTATAAGATATTATGGGGCGTAGATGTATAGGTTTTTTATGAATTTGGGGACCAAATTCTTTTTAAGGAGGGTAGTATGTAATATCTCGTAATTTTTAAAATTAGATTAATAATAGAACAATAGAATAAAAGGATTAAAATTTGATAAGGACTAGGATTTAAAATTGAATTAGAGTAATGGGCCTCAAATTTGGATCAAATTCTAATATGGATAACTTGTAGGTTAAGAAATAGAGTTTTGTATCCTTATAAATAGATCATATTCGTCTTCCTCGTTTTTAATATAAAAATTCCTAGGGCTCTTCTCAACAAAAATCAACAGTCTTATAAAATTCGTAGAAAATTCATCGTAAGTCAGAATTCAGTGATTCTAGATTTTTTGGAGAGATCTTTTCGTTATCTTCAACTTTTGTGTTTTGTATTTCTCAAGATAATGTCATTTAGAGGGTCAAAAAAAGCTATATTCAGATCTGGTCAGGCTTTAGGGTAAGTACTTTTTGACTTGCTTTTATTTTCGGAAAAGTTTTGATACTCTGATTTTCAAATTTCGAATAAGATATAAGAATTCTGTTTCGAACTATATAAGAATAAGATACGAAAATCTTTTGAAATCCAGTCTCTACGTTTTCGAACCTGTTCGTAATTTACGCTATAGTTCCGGAACTAGCCTTAGATACCCTTAGTAGGCGCACGAGTGTGTAACTTTAGATACCTATTAAGGGCGCGTAATTATTGAACTATAGATACCGACCACTGGTAAAGTGTGGTATAAAGAATAAGAATAAGAATTAGATGCCGGCTACTGGCAAAGTGTGATCGTAGATCAAGACTGTGGTATTTATAAGAATTATCGTTTCGTTCCGTTTTACTCTAATCTAACCTGTTATAAAATCTGCTCTGTTCTGTTTTAAATTTTGAATTTTAAAATATAAAACTTTGGGTTGGATTTATTTTAGAAAATGTTTTACAAAATTATTATTGTTTTAAGAAAAATCGTTTTATTAAAATACCCATTGTTTTTCTGTTTAAGAGTGTAATATCCCGTAATTTTTAGAATTAGATTAATAATAGAATAATAGAATAAAAGGATTAAAATTTGATAAGGACTATGATTTAAAATTAAATTAGAGTAATGGGCCTCAAATTTGGATCAAATTCTAATATGGATAACTTGTAGGTTAAGAAATAGACTTTTGTATCGTTATAAATAGATCATATTCGTCTTCCTCATTTTTAATATAAAAATTCGTTGGGCTCTTCTCTGCAAAAATCAGCAGTCTTTTAAAATTCGTAAAAAATTCATCGTAAGACAGAATTCTGTGATTTTGGACTTTTCGGAGAGGTCTTTTCGTTATCTTCAACTTTCGTGTTTCATATTTTTCAAGATAATATCTTTTAGAGGGTCAAAAAAAGTTGTATTCAGATCAGGTCAGGCTTTGGGGTAAGTACTTTTTGACTTGCTTTTATTTTCGGAAAAGTTTTGATACTCTGATTTTCAAATTTCGTATAAGATATAAGAATTCTTTTTCGAACTATATAAGAATAAGATACGAGAATCTTTTGAAACCCAGTCTCTACATTTTCGAACCTGTTCGTAATTTACGCTATAGTTCCGGAACTAGCCTTAGATACCCTTAGTAGGCGCACGAGTGTGCAACTTTAGATACCTATTAAGGGCGCGTAATTATTGAACTTTAGATGGCGACCACTGGAAAAGTGTGGTATAAAGAATAAGAATAAGAATTAGATGCCGGCTACTGGCAAAGTGTGGCCGTAGATCAAGACAGTGGTATTTATAAGAATTATCGTTTCGTTCTATTTTACTCTGTTCTAATCTGTTATAAAATCTGCTCTGTTCTGTTTTAAATTCTGAATTTCAAAATATAAAACTTTGGGTTGGATTTATTTTAGAAAATATTTTACAAAATTATTATTGTTTTAAGAAAAATTATTTTATTAAAACACCCATTATTTTTTAGTTTAAGAGTTAGTCAATTTGTACTTGTTGAGTTTTATAGCTCACCCCATTTAATATTTCAGGTTCGGAATATTTGGAGCATATTAAGAATAAGGAATGACAACTATGTGGAGATCAGTGCTGCTTAGTTTCGTGCTATTTGAATTAGAATAAAAACTTTGTTTTAAGAGACTAAATTTGATTATCTGTTTAGACAATTAATATCGGGGATTTGTGGAGATGCGTCTCGATTTTTATGATTTTTAATTATTGAGTTTGACCGTTGCTTTGACGTTTGTTATATATTTAGAATTATCGTATAAGAATCTATTCAATTTAAGTTTTGTACTTAGATTTAATAGTCCGAGAAGTCCGATAGAATAAAAGGATTAAAATTTGATAAGGACTAGGATTTAAAATTGAATTAGAGTAATGGGCCTCAAATTTGGATCAAATTCTAATATGGATAACTTGTAGGTTAAGAAATAGAGTTTTGTATCGTTATAAATAGATCTTATTCGTCTTCCTCGTCTTTAATATAAAAATTCGTAGGGCTCTTCTCAGCAAAAATCAGCAGTCTTGTAAAATTCGTAGAAAATTCATCGTAAGTAAGAATTCAGTGATTCTGGACTTTTCGGAGAGGTCTTTTCATTATCTTCAACTTTCATGTTTCGTGTTTCTCAATATAATGTCATTTAGAGGGTCAAAAAAAGCTATATTCAGATCTGGTCAGGCTTTGCGGTAAGTACTTTTTGACTTGCTTTTATTTTCGAAAAAGTTTTGATACTCTGATTTTCAAATTTCGTATAAGATATAAGAATTCTGTTTCATACTATATAAGAATAAGATACGAGAATCTTTTGAACCCAGCCTCTACGTTTTCGAACCTGTTCGTAATTTACGCTACAGTGCGGAACTAGCCTTAGATACCCTTAGTAGGCGTACGAGTGTGCAACTTTATGTGACAACCCGAGTCAAATCCCGAGCCTTTTTCGAAAACCGTGTCAAGTCCCGATAATGAGTCTGAAATAAGCCGAAGCATATTGTCCCGAGTGCAGCCAACTTGGGTTACGACAAGCCCATCACAGGCCCCCAAAAGATCATGATTTGTTGGTACAAATAGTTATAGTGCTTTGCCTTATAAACTGAACAGAAATCCCAAATATCCTCGATATGGGACTGGGGTGTTATAAACTCCCCGGTGTTACAAACTCCCCCACTAAAACTCCTGACATCCTCGTTAGGCCCGTACAAACAGCCCATAGGACCAAGATCGTACCTCTCTAGCCATTGTGGGATAATACCGGCTGGCTTCGTGTCCCCACCTCCGGACCTCTTGCCATTGCGGGATAATACCACCAGCCTTCGTGTCCCCACCTCCGGCAACTTGACGTATCAAGTTTTCGAGAGTCGGCTCTGATACCATATGTGACAACCCGGGTCAAATCTCGAGCCTTTTTCAAAAACCGGGTCAAGTCCCGATAACGAGTCCGAAATAAGCCGAAGCATACTTTCCCGAGTGCAGCCAACTTGGGTTACGACAAGCCCACCACAGGCCCCCAAAAGATCAGGATTTGTTGGTGCAAATAGTAGTAGTGCTTTGCCTTATAAACTGAACAGAAATCCCAAATCTCCTCGATGTGGGACTGGGGTGTTACAAACTCCCCGGTGTTACATAGGGTATTCGTACAATGACAGTTGGCGTTTACTATTTTCATGTTATCTGATTAGTTTTCATCACCATTGCATGCTAAGGTTAAGAACAATGACTTTGAATGAAGTATTTAATGAAGTTAAAATCTCATGTTTTTCTCATATAGTTAATTCAATCACTTTTAATTTCTTAGTTAATTGCATGTTAATTTTATCTTAGTTATAAACATCTCAACTTGTTATTGTGTTAGCATTGAGAGATAGCCATACCATTGTTTAATAGGTGCATAATCTTAAGTTAACTAAAAAGAGTCTCTATGGGTACGAATCTGATTTATATCTTATACTACTTGTGAACACGTATACTTGCATGTAATTTTAGCGCGTGTTTTCCCCTTAACAAATTTTTGGCGCCGCTGCCGGGGACTCGGTGTTTAATTTAGTTTATGTGCTTGACATCAGTGGTCGTTAAAGTTCACTGACTTAGATATTTTACTTACTTGTTTTGCTTGTTGGTGTTTCAGGTACGCTAGAGATCGTGTATGCAAACACATTCTGAATCTCGTAAGGAAGCACTGGAAGAAGTCGAAGTAGTTGAAGAGGTTTTTGAAGAAGTTGAGAAAGTTGAAGAAGAAGCGATCGTTGCAATGGGAAAAATAGTAGCAAATACGAAAGCTTTGATGGATTATTTTCAACCAAAGATCAATGATATTCAGTCTAGCATTATCAGACCAGCCATCACGACAAATACTTTTGAAATCAAATCTAGCACGATTCAGATGGTGCAGAATTCAGTCCAGTTTGGGGGTTCTCCAACGGAAGATCCCAACATGCACATTAGAGATTTCATCGAGATCTGTGACACTTTCAAGTTCAACAATATTTCTGAAGATGCTATAAAGCTGAGGCTTTTACCATTCTCTCTGAGGGATAAAGCTAAGTGTTGGTTACATTCTCCACCTCTAGGCTCTATTACTAATTGGGAAGATCTTGCTCAGAAGTTTCTTACTAAATTCTTCCCTATGGCAAAGACAACTGCAATCAGGAACGCTTTTATTCAATTTACGCAACAATCAGGAGAGTCTTTGTGTGAAGCTTGGGAGCACTATAAGGAGATGCTTAGGAAGTATCCTCATCATGGGATGCCTGGCTGGATGATCATCAATTATTTTTATAATGGTTTGGGAGCACATTCTAGACCCATGCTCGATGCAGCGTCAGATGGAGCTTTATGGGCTAAGAGCTATGATGAAGCTTATGAGTTGATTGAACTGATGGCTACTAATGAATACCAGAACCCAACCCAGATACTACCTCAAGTCAAGGTAGCAGGAATTCTGGAGGTGGATACAGCTACTGTTATAGCTGCTCAGCTTAAGGCTTTAACGATGAAGGTGGATTTTTTGGCTAATTATGGAGTTAATCAGATCACAAATGTCTGTGAGCTTTTTACTGGTGCGCATGAGACGGAGAAGTGTGCTATATCTGGTGAATCAGCTCAGTTCGTGAGCAACTTTTAGAGGTTGCAATAGCCTCTTCCAGCCACTTATCATCCTAACAACTGCAATCATCCTAACTTCAGTTGGAGTAACAATCAGAATGCGGTGCAACAGCCTTATCAGCAGTATGTAGCAAAGCAATTCAACCCTCCTGGTTTTCAACAACCGCAATATGCACCAAGAAAACAACTCCAACTTCAACAACTACCGCATGAAGGAAGTACAAGTCAATCTAATGAAAAATATGAATTGGAGGAGTTGAGGCTCATGTGCAAGAGCCAAGTGGTTTCTATCAAGAATCTGGAGAACCAAATTGGGCAGATTTTCAATGTTCTGCTGAATCGACAACCTTGTACACTCCCTAGTGACACAGAAGTTCCAGGCAAGAAGGAAGCAAAAAATCAGGTTAAGGCAATTACATTGAGGTATGGGAAGGTTGCAAGCCCTGAAAAATCTCAAGTTTCAGAAGATGAATTTGTGGCTGAAGAAGATGTGCAGAAGGAAGAAGAAGTGGAATCAAGGAAGAAAACTGTGGAACACACTCCTCCTGATGGTAATACAGGGGAGAAACAGGTCTATCCTCCACCTCCTTTTCCTAAGAGGCTGCATAAGCAAAAGTTGGATAAGCAATTTGCTAAGTTTCTGGAGGTGTTCAAGAAACTTTATATCAACATACCTTTCGCAGAAGCTCTTGAACAAATGCCAAGCTATGCAAAGTTTATGAAAGGTATACTCTCTCAGAAAGTGAAACTCGATGACTCAGAGACCGTTGCTCTCATGGAGGAATGCAGTGTAGTTCTGCAACAGAAGTTGCCTCCGGAGCTTAAAGATCCTGGAAGCTTCACTATTCCTTACACCATCGGAAACTTGTCGTTCGACAAGTGTTTATGTAATTTGGGAGCTAGCATCAATTTGATGCCTTTGTCCATCTTCAAGAAGTTGGGGTTACCTGATCCAAAGCCTGCATATATGTCCTTGCAGTTGGCCGATTGTTATATTACATATCCACGAGGCATTGTGGAGGATGTATTGGTCAAGGTGGACAAATTCATCTTTCTTGCTGACTTTGTAATTCTTGATTTCGAGGATAAAAAGATTCCCATAATCTTGGAAAGACCATTCTTGGCTACGGGCCGAACCTTGATTGATGTGCAAAAGGGTGAGCTCACTATGCGAGTACTGGATCAGGATGTGACCTTTAATGTTTTCAATGCCATGAAATTCCCTATTTATAAAGAGGAGTGCTTAAAAGTGGAATTGGTCGATTTGATGGTTACTTCAGAACTTGATCAAATGCTAAGGTCTGATGCCCTAGAAAAAGCCTTGATAGGGAATTCCGATAGTGAAGATGATGAAGGTGATGAGCAATTGCAGTATTTGAATGCTTCTCCTTGGAAGAGAAGGTTGGATATGCCTTTTAAATATCTTGGATTGTCAAAGCTCAAAAATGCTGAGGGGCGTCTCAAGCCATCTATTGAGGAAGCTCCTACACTCGAGCTTAAACCTTTGCATGAACACTTGAGGTATGCGTTTTTAGGTAATGCATCTACTTTGTATGTTATTACTGCATCTGACCTTTTAGATAGCGATGAGGAAAAGCTCTTGAGAATTCTGAGAGAGTTCAAGTTGGCAATTGGATGGACTCTAGCAGATATTAAGGGAATCAGCCCTTCTTATTGCATGCATAAAATTCTTCTAGAGGAAGGAATTAAGTCGACTGTTGAGCAACATAGAAGGCTAAATCCGATCATGAAGGAGGTTGTGAAGAAGGAAATTCTTAAGTGGCTAGACGCAGGCATCATTTATCCTATTTCTAACAGTTCTTGGGTAAGCCCGGTTCAGTGTGTGCCGAAGAAAGGAGGCATCACTGTGGTTGCTAATAAAAAGAATGAGCTCATTCCTACTCGAACAGTCACGGGGTGGAGAGTTTGCATGGATTACAGGAAACTGAACAAGGCCACGAGGAAATATCACTTCCTTTTTCATTTTATTGATTAGATGCTTGACAGGTTGGCTGGGCATGAGTACTACTGTCTTCTGGATGGCTATTTGGGCTATAATCAGATTTTCATCATTCCAGAAGATCAGGAAAAGACTATCTTCACTTGTCTGTTTGGTACTTTTGCTTTCAGAAGAGTTTCTTTTGGGTTATATGGTGCACCCACCATATTTCAGAGATGCATGATGGCCATCTTCTCTGACATGATTGGTCAGAATGTGGAGGTGTTCATGGATGATTTTTCTGTGTTCGGGGATTCTTTCGACAGTGCTTGCAAAATCTTAGCGCAGTTCTTAAAAGGTGTGTTGAGACCAATCTGGTTCTCAACTGGGAGAAATGTCACTTGATGGTGCAACAGGGCATCATTCTTGGGCACAAGGTCTCTAGTAAAGGTCTTGAGGTGGACAAAGCCAAGGTGGGGGTCATTGAAAACCTTCCTCCACCAATTTTTGTTAAGGGAATCCGCGGTTTTCTTGGTCATGCAGGTTTCTATCGGCGGTTCATCAAGGATTTCTCTAAAATCTCTAAACCATTGTGCAATCTATTAGAGAAAGATGTCCCTTTCAAGTTTGATGATGAGTATCTAGCTACTTTTGAGAGCTTAAAGAATAACAATATATTTCATGTGGTCTACTATGCTAGTAAGACCCTCAATGGTGCTCAACTGAACTACACTACTACTGAGAAGGAACTATTAGCCATTGTCTACGGTTTTGAGAAGTTTCGATCTTATTTGCTTGGGACGAAGGTGATAGTTTTCACTGATCACGCTGTGATTCGCTATTTCATCTCGAAAAAGGAATCGAAGCCTAGATTGATTTGATGGATTTTTTTACTTCAGGATTTTGAGTTGGAGATCAAGGATAGGAAGGGTAATGAGAAGCAAGTTACAGATATTCTCTCTCGTTTAGAAGATCCAGGCATAACTTCACATGACAAGACATTGATAAATGAGTCTTTTCCCGATGAGCAGTTGTTTGGGGTGCAAGAAGAAGAACCGTGGTTCACAGACATTGTGAACTATCTTATGAGCAACATTATGCCCCCGGACTTAACTTATGCTCAAAGGAAGAAGTTTCTTCACGAGGTGACGTGGTACATGTGGGATGAGCCGTTTTTATTTTGGCAAGAAGCTGACCAAATCATCAGGAGAAGTATTTCGTATAGTGAGACAGAGGGTATCTTGTGAGACTGCCATTCAACTATTTATGGAGACCACTATGGTGGAGAAAAGATAGCAGCTCGTATCCTTCAAGCAGGATTCTACTGGCCTACATTATTTAAGGATGCGCATTAGTTCATTTTGAAGTGTGATCGCTGTCAGCGTGTTGGTAATATGTCAAAGAAGGATGAGATGCCTCTTAATGTGCTTCTCGAGGTTGAGGTCTTCGATGTTTGGGGAATTGACTTCATGGGGCCATTTGTCTCATCTTGTAATAATAAATATATCTTGTTGGCGGTCGATTATGTGTCAAAATGGGTTGAAGTCAAGGCTTTGCCAACGAATGATGAAAAGTTAGTGCTTAACTTTCTTCACAAGCTGATATTCACAAGATTTGGGACTCCAAGAGTCATAATCAGTGATGAGGGATCGCATTTCTGCAATCACAAGTTCACTTCTATGATACAGAGATATAATGTGAATCATCGCATTGCTACAGCCTACCATCCTCAGACTAATGGTCAAGCTAAGGTGTCTAACAGAGAGATCCATTGTATTCTTGAGAAAGTTGTATGTCCATCGAGAAAGGATTGGTCTTTAAAGCTGGATGAAGCTGTTTGGGCTTATCGACCAGCATTCAAAACTCCGTTAGGCATGTCACCGTTTCAGTTGGTTTATGGTAAAGGATGTCATTTGCCTGTGGAGCTAGAGCGCAAGGCATATTGGGCTTTGAAGAAACTAAACCTTGATCTGACTACAGCTGGTAAGAAAATGATGCTTTAATTGAATGAAATCGACGAGTTCCGACTTCAAGCGTATGAGAACAACAAAATGTATAAGGAGAAAGTCAAGAGGTGGCACGATAGGGGTCTAGTGCTCAAATCATTTGTGTCGGGGCAACAAGTTCTTTTGTTCAACTCTCGTCTCCGTCTTTTTCCTGGAAAATTGAAGTTGAGATGGTTAGGGTCGTTTGTTGTTAAAACTGTGTTTCCACATGGAGCGGTGGAAATTTTTGAGAATGATCCAGGCCAGGCATTCAAGGTGAATGGACAACGTTTGAAACATTACTATGGAGATACGAAAAATCGTGAGCTGGTTAGTGCCGTTTTACTGTCAACTTGATCTCGGAATTCTACGTCAAGCTAGCGACGTAAACCAAGCGCTTCTTGGGAGGCACCCAAGCTTATTGTATATTAGTAGGGAAAAAAGAAGATGGAAGGAAGAAAAACAAGAAGAAAACACAAAAAATCAGAAAAAACATGGGACTTTTTCCAGGAGCACGGCGCGCCCGCATTGGGAAGCGAGGCGGCCGCGCTGAAACAGAAAGAGTACGGCGCGCCCGCACTGGGAAGTGGGCGGCCGCGCTGAAACAACAGAAACACGGCACGCCCGCGCTCTTATGCGAGGCGGCCGCGCTGAGCCCCAGAAAAAATAGAAAACCAAAAAAAATACACACAGCAGTTATACCCCTTTTCTTAACCCAGATTTTATTCCCTATTTTTCCCATATTCCCACTACTCTCACTAACCTACAATCACTACCCCATAACCCTAATCTAATTCTAACTCTCTATATATACATATTCCTAAATACATCCATCTCCACCTCACTTTTATTCTCTCAAACCTAAATCTCTCTGCACACCTCTCTTATCTCACTTAATCAATTCCAATGGCACCAAAGAGAGCCCGTACTCAAGTAAGCAGCATCACTAACCCCGCCTCTACCGATACTTCAAGTGTTGGGGGTACGAGGCCACGGCTTGTTACTCCGGAGGCTGTAGCGGAGTACACAAGGTTGTTGTCTGAGCAGATAGCGAAAGAGAGGGGTTTTCTACCTTCGAGTAAGGATGGTAAGCTTATCGAGATGATCCTGGAGATGGGATGAGTTTCGTTTTGTGAGAAACCCGAGGTTGTGCCGCTGAGTATCATTCGCGAGTTCTATACAACACAAAAGATGATAAGAATGGTTATTCGGTGGTGCATGGGTTGATAGTGGATTACAGCCTGGAAGCTATTCGTAGGGTTATCAACCAACCTGTGAGGCAGCTAACTCAGGAGGAGTGGGTTAATAAGACGGGGGAGGACTTTGATTTGGATTTGATTGTGGCTACTCTGTGTATCCCGAATACACATTGGAAGTTCAAGAAGGGATCGAATGAGTATCTCAATTTTCCTGCTTCATGCATGAACACGTTTGCTCGTGCTTGGAATGCTTTTATTTGTGCGAATATCATGCCTTCTTCTCATGTGCATGATGTGACTTTGGATCGTGTGAAGTTGTTATGGAGGATTTTGCAGGGAGATTATGTGAATCTCGGTTATGTTATTCATCAGGGTATTTTGCAGTTTTTGCATGAAGGAACTACGGGGTCTATCCCTTATGCTTCGATTGTGACCAAACTTTGTGTTACAGTGGGTGTCCATTGGCCTGCACACGAGCAGCTTCAATTGCCAAGCGCTCCCATCGACAGTTCTACGATCTTGACCATGCAGGAGTGGTATGGTGGAAGGCTGACGAGAAAGGACTTGGGTACACCTTTGATCATTTTTCGGGTGGCCAGCCAGCCGATCAGATGTATGCTGGAGGTTCGACTCAGGCACGCCGAGCAGCGTGGAGACATCAGGTTGGTGAAGCTAGTTCTTTGCAGCAGCAGCAACAGGAGGCTGAGGATAGTGCTGGTTTAGGCTCAACGCATTATAGGTTTGACAAGGCGGATGGATGCGATGTATAAGACGCATAGCAGGTTTGTGCAGGATCTTACTCAGGTATTGGATACAGCTTTTCGAGCCACGGGGGTTGACATACAGTGGCCATTTTTTGGAGAGGATTATGTGTACCCCCCTCCTGACACTCCACCCGCGGAGGGTGATGATCATTCTTCTTCCGAGTAGGTATGCCTTGATTCCTTGCTATTACCTTCACTGAGGACAGTGATATTTTTAAGTTTGGGGGTGGTAGTTAAGGAATATTTGTATGTGAGTCCATATAGATACATATTCATGATAGTTTAGTTCATATAGTTTGCATATTTATCATGTAGTTATTTGTTTTTATTTTGTTTTACGTATTTGTTGTCATGTATTGCATATAGTAGCATTGGCATTATATCATGATCCCTTAGTTTGCTTTTTTGATTAATTTGTGATGTTGATTCGAGTGTAGTGATGTCGTATGGAAGAATGTTAAGTCCTAAAGAATTGATTTGCATGCTAGAAATAAGAAAATTTTCATTAAATCTTATAGGTTGCTTGAGTGCTAGATCATGATCATGACTTGTTTGTTTGTCGAGTTTAAATCACTTGTTTATGTCTATAATTTATGCTATTCTCTTAGTGACAAAATAACATGGATTTTTAAAATTGGAGAAAAATATTGGATATCAATGCTAGTTGTGGCTAGGCGGAAAATGGCTAGTAGCCGACACATATTTATATGAGTAGTCTAGGGTTGAGCGAGATGGAGTGAAACGCACTCGTTCAGAACATGAAAAAAAAGAAAAGAAAAAAGAAAAGAAAAAATATGTGTTATGCATAATTGATCACGAGTGGGCTCTTTAATACTCGAGTTATTAAGTACTAGGGGACTTTGTGCCTAGTGACCTAAGGCTTTTATAGTCTAGGATCCGCTAACCCAACGCTCTCTACATGGGTATTATTATATAAGTCTTTTGTGGACCTCGCTCATTGCATGATCAAATAAGCATATATGTGTTTTGTTATGTGTTAGCAATAAAACTATGAATCCTTGTATAACTCTGATAAAGTTGAAGTGTTGTAAGTCATTTTGCGTTTATCGTTTATTCTGTTTATAACCTTGCGATTGTCTTGACGAGTGTTGAGTTATGATTATTGATCTAGTTTTGAGAGTATATCTGTCAAGTAATTGCACACACACACACGTTTCTGGCTTGTGAGTTGATTTGTGGGATTTGATTGAACTTTGTGCGAATAATTACATTCATTGAGATGTTACTTATTGATTGGTTTAGTTATTCTGAGGGGATCATTGCATGCATATTAGTTGCATTCATCCATTTCTATTTGTTGTTTTTGAGTCTGTTATGCTTGAGGGCAAGCATCGATTCAAGTTTGGGGGTGTGATAAGTGGCATTTACATCCACTAAGAATGCTTCATAAAGGCTCGAATTGGTGTTTTGTACTCAAGTTGTTTGTATTTTCGTAGTGTTTTGCATTGCAGGGCATATTCGCAAGAAGGAATGGATATTGCAGGTTTTATGCTTAGAAGAGTGTTAGGATGGAGCCTCGGTCGATTGCGCACAAGAAATCAGCACGAGAAGGTCAAGAAAGTAGAAAAAACCATATTCTCCAGAAGGTCAGGGCGGCCGCGCTATTATTGGGAGCGGCCGCGCTCGTTTGATAGAAACTCAGGGCGGTCGCGCTGGATTTGGGAGCAGTCGCGCTAGGTCGATTTTAAGAAATCCTGATTCTATTCTAAGTTTGATTTGCTGGACTCTTGATCTGTTGGGATGGTATTTAAAGACTTTTTAAAGACGTTTTTAAGAACGAAGAGCGAGGAGATAGCAGCAAGAAGACCTAATAGCACAATACAATGAAGGAGAAGAAGATCTTATTTTTACTTGTGATTCTTTGCTTAAGTTGTAATCGTGGATGCTTGTTTTCTTTGTTGCTTGAACCTAATACTCTTGTCAACGTACTTTGTTGTTATTATTCAGTTTATAAAGACCTAGTTTATTTACCATGCTTTCGTTGGAACCTATGGTGACGATGAGTTCGGTTATGAACTAATCGTTGTCATGGGATTCTAACAGATTTACTTATGGATTTCGATAGTTAATTGTTTTGATACCTAAGTGTGTGGTGATTGTATGATATCCTAGTATTGGTTGTGCTTATTCATCTTATGTGCGTCGCGAACATATAAGATAATTTGTTAATTTTTATTGAAGCGACAATGAATATAGAGATTTAGAACTTGCCATGCTAGCATAGGTTCATGTATTTGTTATGCATGATTCGTAGGTAATTTTAACCATCTTACTTGCCCTATGTAATCACAATAGATAACTTGCGCATTAAACCTTTATGTTGTCAAATTCTATAGGCATATAGGGTCTCAACATAATTGGTGTATATTCAGCTTCTATCTCTTTTGTGGATGTCTAGTGGTAGGGTATTTGTACAAAGATAGTTGGCGTTTACTAGTTTCGTGTTATCTGATTAGTTATCATCACCATTGCATGCTAAGGTTAAGAACAAAGACTTTTGTTGTAAATATGTTGTGTACTTGATGATCACTTAAACAAAACATCTAAGTAGATTTTACTTAGTGAAATTATGTAGCACTCGACGGATAAGAATTATAGTCCCGACGGATAACTCATTATAGTCCCGACGGATGATTAACTTATTATCCATCGAGTGAGTAGCTTATGTAACAATAAGTTTGTAGCACAGTGATGTATGCACCTTTGTATAGAATCTGTAGTAGCATATAAGTCATGTTGACTTTAACTAGATATGCAGAATAGGTTGATTAATTGTACATAAGTAATGTCTTGTAATTCTGTATAAGTGAAATGAAGTCAAGTGCAAAAATAGCTACCGACGGATGATTAACAAAGCCTTCGACGGATGATCAAATGACTATCAACGGATGTTTAACATAGCAGTCGACGGATGATCAATTAAGTCATCGACGGATGATCTGAAAGTCGACGGATGATCATATCAAGAATTCAAACATCAGTTGAACAGTGAAAGCTGACACACAGCCGTCGAGTTGTATACAAACACATTGTGGAAGCCCATTAACTGGGTAATGGAGGATAAAAAACAGCAAAGATTAAGACTGTTAGATTTTATATTTGTTCAGTCTTTTTGACTTTGTAATCTTGGTATTATATAAACCAAGAGAGTAGCAAATAGAAAAAAAACTGAGATAGCTGAGAAACACAAAAACAGAGAAATCTTTGTAAGCATAATCTTTAGCATTTCATGTATTCTCAGCAGTTCCATTTGTAAGTAGCTGTGGGCATTTCTGCACACAGAGTCCTCTCGATATATTATATATATCTCTGGTGGAATTGTTTAAATCCACCAGAAAGTTTTTAAAGACTCTTATTTTTAATTACTTATGTTTTGATTCATTTAAGTTTATATTCCGCATTGTGCTAATCAAAACAAATATATCTATAATCGAGTTGAACATTTTTTTTTATTTCAAGAAAAAGGTTCAAGAATTCCATTCAACCCCTCTTCTGTAATTCTTGCTATATTGTTAAGGGACTAACAACTTTGAATAAAGTATTTAATGAAGTTATAATCTCATGTTTGTCTCATATAGTTAATTCAATCACTTTTAATCTCTTAGTTAATTGCATGTTAGTTTAATCTTAGTTATAAACATCTCAACTTGTTATTGTCTGAGCATTGAGCGATAGCCATACCATTGTTGCATAGGTGCATAATCTTAAGTTAACTAAAAAGAGTCTATGTGGGTACGAATCTGATTTATATATTTTACTACTTACGAACGCGTATACTTGCGTGTAATTTTAGCGCGTGTTTTCGCCCTAACACAACACTTTTTTGTACTACTGAAATATTGAAATAAAGCGTTGATTTAGTGGTTGAGTTCTTAATTTTTGTGTTCTGCACGGGAAAAATCAGTTTATATGAATGGTAGAAAAATATTTTATATATAGATCATAAGTTAAATATCCTAAAAAATTATATGTTAAGTGGGGTGATGATTTAAATGTCACTTTAGGATAAAAAATGGTCTAAAACATTACTTCTGAAAAAAATGGTCTAAAATGTCATTTCAAGATACTATATCGTGTAGCGTTTAGGCAAAAGGTCCAAAACGTTACATCGTGTTATGTTTTTTTCTAAATGTACAAAACTTAACACTAAGTAGTGTTTTGACACCAAACCCTACATTATGTAGTGATTTGACCCGAAAACATTATTTCATATACCGTTTTACACATATATTTTTTTTAAAAAAAACATTTTTAACCTCAAATAAAAAATTGTTAGTTGCTAAAATACTAAAAAACTATTTAAATTATTTCTAAACCCGAAAAGAGGATTGGTGAACCCTAAAATGTTAAAAATTATTAAATTAAACTACACCCTTAAATTTTAAAATTGTTTAATTTAAAATTTACATTTTTGGTTCCTAGGGTTTAACGACCCTAGTTTAAATTAGGGTATAGGAATTAGGGTTTAGGGTTTAAAATTTAGACCCTAAACCCTAAATCGGTATAACATTTATTAATTTTTTTTAATATTTTTAAAACTCAAAAAATAATTGCTCAACCTAAATGTTATACAATTTTGATAAGTAAATAGTACCAGACTTATGAAAACAATATTTCAAAATTTTAAGTATGAATATGAACATTTAAAACAACTTCATTTTTGTGTTTTAATATAAAAAATATAATAATTTTTATAATTAAAAAAGCCAGCAATTATCGTTCGCGTGTATACAGATACAAGGACTTGAACTTGAGTCGTCTCGCAACCATAACTTTAATATCATGTTATATATATTCATCATCATCATCATCGTAGTACCCAAATATAGCGTCCATTACTGTGTCTGGAGAGGGTATAACGTACGCAGCCTTACCCTCATTCCAAAGAATGAAGAGTCTGTTTTCTCAAAATAAACGCGGCTTGTGTGTGCACAAATATGAATGTCCTAAATAAAAAATACTCCCTTCGTCCCATATTTCTTGGCTGAGTTACTTTTTATAGTTGTCCTATAATATTGGCTGATTTCCTTTCTTGTACTCTTTAATGTCATTAATATCTTTGATTAATCACTATTAATAGCCTAGTTTTTTGATGTGAATAGATAACACGCCCACTAACCAAAAAGAGCATAATAAGTACATGTTCTCTGAAAACTTTTTACAATATGCATATAAGATTTGAATTACTTAATTGATTTTCTTGAATACAATTAAAATTAAATTTAAATATTCAAAATCAAACAAATTATCGAAATTCATTCATTTTTATTCTTTTGAGAATTGAGTAAATGAGAATTTAAATTACCAAAACATATTTCAAACAACATTTAAAATTAAATTTTATGATCAAACTTAACACTTTAAAATTGAATTTGTTGAAACTTATTCATTTTTACTTTTTTGAGAAGTGAGTAAATTAAAATTGAATTTTATAATCAAACTTAACCCTTTAAAATTGGTTTTGTTGAAACTTATTCATTTTTATTCTTTTGAGAAGTGAGTAAATGAGAATTCTTTCACAATATACATATCAAATTTACATTATCATCAAACAATATGATGATATATATACTTTAATTTTTGATCTCAACAAAATAAATAAATTAAATAAAAATCTTTTGTTCAAGTAAAATATAACACAATTTAAAATAAGAAACATCATTTTCTTAAATACATTTCTTAAATTTTTATAATCAAACTTAACACTTTAAAATGGAGCAGTTTATTAAACTTATAAATTTTTATTTATTTGAGAAGTGAGTAAATAGGAATTGTTTAACAATATACACATAGAATTTAAATTATCAAAACATATTTCAAACAATATTTAAAATTAAATTTTATAATCAAATTTAACACTTTAAAATGAAATTTGTGTTTGTTTGAATACACACATACGTGCATGTATTTATATATACTGTTGTATAAAAATATCAGCATATCAATAACTATTTACATTTTTACAAGAGTCAAGTAAAAGTTCCTAGAAAATTTATTTATTGGAGATAGTAGTAAATGTATGGAAAAGAGACGCATATTAATTAAGATGAGAAGACTTTATAGTTTTCTTAAACTAGGTGCACAAGTCAAATAAACAATGATATATAAACGTAAGTAAAGGTAAGCAAGACAATACACCCACTCATGATTTTTTTACTTACCTATTCCGTCAAAAATCATCCGTCAAAAATAGTTGTCGTAAGTTCCCAATATTTATTATATATTTATCATTTCTCCTAACATCTCCTTAAATTGATCTTATCAAGACCAATCACGATCAAATTCTATCCTCGACCGTTTAAAAAAAATAATTTATAAATATAAATAAAAAAAGCTGAGATAATAAGAATTCAGTCAACCACATGATCAGTTTATCTTTTTTTTTGGTCAAGAGTTTTTTTTTTATGAATCATAAAGAACCGTTATTTTAGAAAATTTCCTTAAAAAGGAAAATTTTTTCCTGAATTTACGTCCACATTATTTCCCGAGGAAAATCCACGTCCATACCCCTGTTTGTGTGACGTGTAAATTTATAATCTTCGTAAAAACCTAGGGCTTCAAATTTCTTACTCTGCCCTCTCAATAACTCCCCGTCGCTTTCCAATATTTTTTTTTTTCACATGATTGTGGTTAGTGGATATGTCTCCACCATTCTTTTTCATATATTTGATTTCTTGAAAGCATTTTTGTAATATAAATAATATTATATCTGTAATTTACAGTGATGTTTAACAATTGTGCTCTGTTATTAGCTGAAATCGTCGAAGCTGTTTGATTAAACATAGAAGTTGTAAATATTTTATACTTGCAGGGCTTTGAACTACATGCTATCATGCATGCATACCCTTATTATGCATGTGTTTGTTAATTAATTAGTTTCTTGTTATGTGATTTTAGCTTGAGTCGATCAGTTTATGCTTGCTAATTACATGTCAATGGATTCTGAACAAGATACGCCTCTGCCTCTTTCGATCAGTAATGTCCAGTGCTGTGCTTGTAAATGTGCTTGTTCGACGATGAACCGGTCTAATTCAGGGCTTGGAAAGTTCCAGGAATTTGAGGTTGAGAAAGCAGGGTTTGAGCTACCAAGTCTTGATGTTGCCAAGGTTGAACTTGTGGACGAATGTGTTATGCTTCGTGAAATGGTTACGAGTCAACAACAGAGGATACATGAACTATTGGCTGAATTGGAAGAGGAGAGGAATGCATCAGAGTCTTCTGCCAGTGAGGCTATGTCCATGATTTTGAGGTTACAGAGAGAGAAGGCCCAAGTTCAGATGGAGTTTCGTCAGTATAAGCGTGTAGTAGAAGAGAAGATTGTGCATGATGGTGAAGAGATTTTAGTCTTGGAGGATTTGTTGTATAAGAGAGAGCAAGTTATTGAATCACTCACAGCTGAGATGGAGACTTATAAACTTAGGATTATGAGTTATGGTCTTACGGAAGTTGAGGCTGGGGGAGCCCTGCCCGATACTCCCACTTATGATTACCCTTCTACTGACTGCAGTAGTTATGATGATCAGTTCTCTTATCAAGTCAGCAATGATGTAGTTGAAGTGGAAAAGCATGTGTTTGAAGAGGTGCTACTGTCTCGAGGTCAATTTGAGGATTTGGAATATCAGTTGAAGCAATTGGAAGAAAGTTCTACACAAAGTCAGCCTGATGTGGAGATTTTTGGTACAAAGAATGTGCTTAAAAAGGTGATAGTCCGTCATTCTCCATTGTATAGGCATAGTAGAAAAAATTCTACCGATAGTTCAAGTTCAATTTATGCGTCAGTTAAAGAAACTGCAGATGTTGCTTATGATCTTGGCAGCTCTACAAAGAAGGAATGTGTACATATACATCTAGAGGAAAATTCTAATATGGAAAAGGTTGATACTGCATTGGAAATTGGAAACGGAGTTGGCGATAGAGTACATTCTGTTGAGGATATTAACAAGTTGTATAGGAGGCTTCAGGCACTTGAGGCCGACAGAGAATCTTTGCGGCAGGCACTGATATCTGTTGGTACTGAGAAGGCCCAATTGACATTATTGAAAGAAATAGCTCAACGAATGTGTCAAGATCTTTCACTTGCAAAATCACAGCCCGTGAGAAAGACATCTGTTACTGGGAGCTTCTCAATCTTCTCATTCTTCAAGGTAACTGTCTTTACAATTGGTCATGCAATATCCCGGAACCTCCCATTAATTAGTACTTGAGACATTTCAGCGAGGCATTTTATATTCAATCGTTGTAAATGTATTTACACAAAAGATAAAAGGAATTGCTATCATATCCACATTTGAGTCAAGGCATGAATATTTACAGCATTATATGTTCATGATCTGGATTGTTCACGAATCAATTTAATGGCATGATTCCCCATGGTTAATTTTAATATTCTGATATATTTTGTTTTTCCTCGTGGTATTGTTCAAGAGTTATATTTAATTCTTAAAAGAGGGCAGATGCTTCTAAAAAAAGTTAAATTTATTCTAAAGTACGTTTTTAAATGGCCTAAAAAAGTAAATTATCAATTTCCTTTGTTTGAGAATCAGTCATCGCCATTAAAATGTATCTAAATGGAGAAGAGGGACTAGGGAATAGTATACTACCATCTCGGACAGCATTGTCCAACTTTCTTCCATGACTCATTCACTTATATTTACTCACACTTGTTCCAATTCTGTGTTCAGTGGATCGTGTCATTTGTTTTCTGGAGAAGGAAAGCACGTCAATACAAGTAAGTAAATTAAATTCTTGATTACATAAGCTCTGAAGTCCTACTTCAATCTGATTTGTGCACTGCTACAGTTATATGCATGCCTTCTGTCAGGTATATGTTTGGAATGTCTGCACATAATATTGGACTGCTAGCCCTTTTTGAGAAGGGAACTGGGGTAAGGTGATGGAGATCTATTTCAATTACAAAAGGTTGATACATAACAAGTGCAGATTTTTGTCGTCTTCAGGTTCTAGACTGTCTTTTAGTTTTCACTTTGAAGTTCAATCCTGGGTATTTTTAGTACGTGGACCTATCAACAACATACTTACAAGTTCAATAGCTATATGCGCTGTCATCCTTTTATACGAGTTATGTGATCTGCAGACCTTAATTAGTCTTGTATATTACACATGGACTCTGTTGTGTTCTGATTTTTTCTAGTCATAGTTTTAAATGTCATACTGGTTCGTAAATCATTGGCTACACTCTCTTGGAATGGAATTATTATCTGTTTATGTTACCTTGATTGCAACCATTGATCAGTAGGCATTGAATTGA
Source organism: Apium graveolens (assembly GCF_009905375.1). NCBI lineage: Eukaryota > Viridiplantae > Streptophyta > Magnoliopsida > Apiales > Apiaceae > Apium > Apium graveolens. Next base: position 186,969,336 of record NC_133650.1, read on the forward strand.
TAAGGCAAGTAGAGCGACACTCTCTTCAGGTGGAACCATAGTGACAATTAAATTTTGTTTTATAACCTGCCTAATATTCTTTGCTAAGTCCCGCTTGAAAATTATAAACCACACAAGTGCAGTTTCTAAAATTTGAAAAAACAGCGAAACCTTGTTCACAGCCGGGAACATCAAACTGTTTAGCCCCACCAGTTTACACACAGATCTCATCTGGCGATGTTTGATCACAAGCTAAAAGCGGTAATCTTGGTTGTCAGATGGTTCAACTTCAATCCACCTTTAATTCACCTGTGGACTGTTACTTATAACCTTTAGTGCCCTTGTGATCAACACACAAGCTCTGATATATGAAGATGCTATGTGCCTAGTGACCTTTTTGTTTGACAAAAGATCTTAGAACATACTGAATACTGAATGTACAATGCTATATTTTCTGTCTCTGAAACTTGTCAGTACTTGATAGAACAAACTTAGAGCCTTCCAAATATTTTACTACCCCCATCATCCTCATTCTCATCAAACCATACAAAAAACATGGCCTTAGGTAAGTGGCCATGGCCATAGGTTTTCCAATAAATAGGTAATTATTTGTTTATATTCATGTGATAAATGGTCTAATATTTGATGAAATTTACCCTTTTCTGCAACAGCCGTTCTATGCAGTTTCTTTCCGATTCTATTTTTCAATCTTGAAATAGAATATGATAGATTTAAAGATTCAAAGGGCTTAGGCACCTTTTCCTTAATTAGTGCTCCTCTTCATTAGGATAAATCTGATGCAATGCTGTTCTTAACATCTGGGCGGTGGTGAAAGTTCTTTCCTCTTTTCAGTTCTTCATTTTAATATATTAATCTGCGCAATATATATATATATATAAACAGTCATTTATTTAAGCTCAAGAATATCTTATTTGAAAAATGCGGCCCAGATATCAGTTTCACTACAGATTAATCAATCAAGAACAGCATCAACAACAAATATAACAACATACTTAAATTTATGTTCACTTCACTAGATTAATAATCACAAGTACAAAGAAACTGATAGTTCTTAATCTTCCTTGCTTCCTTTTGTTCAATTAGACTGTCCTGGAATGCATCGAATATGCTGTTACACAATTAACCACACGAACAATTTGACGATAATGAATAACTCAACTACGGTGAGCATATAATAACTAGCAAATCTGGGGGTAATATTAAGAAATCATTATGTTAGTATCAAACAGATCCAAACTTCCTATAAGTAATATAAAGTGATAGAGAGATGGGAATATCGAGTTACTGATTCTCCATGTCACATTAGGAGAGCAAATGTATACATATAGAGATTTCCTTTATCCTGCAGGTTACTTCTGGCGTCGCAGAAGTATGTCTCTTGCCACATATAACTTCTTAATAGCAGCATTTATAGTAATGCGTTCTTTTGGCCTTTCAAGTGAGCATAATATCCCTACTTCAAATATTAAGGCCAAGCATATCTCAATGGTATCCCTGTTGTATGACTGAGTTGCGGTCATATATCGATCTTCTTGATCTAGTACGATCCGTGGGTCAGCAATGTCAATTACCCTTTGTGGAAGTGCCTTCCTCACATAGTCATGCAGATTAGTATCATTTGTCAATAGTATGCTGCTACACGTAGGTCGTTTTTCTGAGAACGTTTCTAGTAGAAGAATTCCATAGCTATACACATCTCCCTCCGTAGAAATTCCCCCGCCCATTCCATACTCTGCACAAATGAAGGGTACAAAAAATGACAAGAATGAAGTTTTACTAGTTATTATAGTTTCTTAGATTAAAAATACGCCTTAGCTAAGGATCTAAGATCTTCAAGTCTGATATAGTAATCATGTAACTTAATTATGTAGAGCAGTACAAAACAATGATGAAAAAAGTCGATATCAATGGTTACCTGGAGGAACATATCCAACTGTTCCACGAATACCAGTTGAACTCGTTTGTGCTGGATTTATGTCACTTGTAGTAGCAAAGGAGAACCTTGCCAAACCAAGATCACCTACATGAGCAACAAATTCCTCATCAAGAAGAATATTACTTGGCTTTATGTCACAATGAATGATACTTGTCTTGCTGTGACTATGTAGGTAATCCACTCCTAATGCAACATCAATGGAAATATTTACCCTCTGGATTAGAGTCAAACTTTTTCCAGTTCCTTGATAGGAAGGAGTAGGATGTAACCAGTTGTCCAGACTCCCATTCGTCATGAAGTCAAAAATTAACGCCTTGAAGTCATTGCCCTTAAAATCAATGCTAGAGCATGTAGTAATGATTTTGATGAGATTCCGATGACGAATATTCCTCAATGTTTCACACTCTCCCAAAAAACTCTTGTCGGCTCCGTGCACTTCAACATTTAGTACCTTCACAGCAACAATCTGATCCACCGGTTTGAGAACTCCTTTGTATACAGAACCATAACTTCCTTCACCTAGTAAATTGTTTGGAGAAAACTCATTTGTAGCTACTAGAAGATCTTGGTATGAAACCCTAGGGTAGTGGTTATCTTGCAACACTGGGAGATTCATCTTCTTGGATTTCTGTTGCCGATAAAAAATGAAAGCAAGACATGCAGACAAGAGCGAAAGGGGCACAAGAGCTAAAATGAGTAATATTCTCGGGGTAAACATCCTTTTCTTATTCCTTGTAGTAGTTAGAGGAAAAGGACAAGCAGGCAACTGCAATGCATGTATACCTCCACAAAGCCACAAATTTCCAATGACTGAAAAAGCACTAACATTTAAAAAAATACCTTCTTTAGGCACTTCTCCTTGAAGCTTGTTGTGCGACAGGTTGAGAAACTCCATTAGATGAAACCCCACAAAAAAGGTGGAATACTCCCTGAAATGTTATTGTCTGAAAGATCCAGCAACACAAGACTTTTCAAAGCTTTAAAAGAAGATGGAATTCCACCTTCAAAAAGGTTCCCCTCCATACGTAGCTCCTCTAACATCACACAATTACCCAGGGTAGCAGGTATTTCTCCATTTAGTTTGTTGTTGGAAACATACAAATGAACCAATTGTTTTAAGCTTCCAATGTTGGATGGTAGTGACCCTGTGAAAAGATTTTCTTGTAAATAAAGAAAAATACAATGGGAAGAAAATCCCACAATTTGCTCAGGTATTACACCTCCAAAAACATTGTTAGTAGGGTACATTTTGTTGTACACCTCACTAACAAATATAGTAACATAGAAGCAAGTATATAAAAAATTTAACAAGTTTAGGCTAAGACCACAGTTAACAAAACAAAACATGCAGGTAAACAAAATCAGTAACTGAAATAACGTAGAGAGAAAGAAAGATGTACCCGAAACCATAGCTTTTAACAGTGACTGAAATACAGGTTCACAGATACAAAATGCCAAGAAAAATGATCACAGCTGAGTCACCAGGCCTTGCTCGAAGTTCTGGCTGCTCTTGAAGAGAATATTGTCCCTACCTGCTGCGTTTGGGATGCGCACAATATCTCCACCAGGATAAAACAGCTCGGAGTTTATGTTAACAGCAGCAACAAAAGCTCCACTTCGACCAGCACCTCAGTCGCCGGAAAATATCAGCACTTCAGGACTTGTGGGAGAGAAATGCAGAGAGGTTGAAGAGAAGAGAAGAGAATGTAGTGTGTTATTTTTTATTCATTCAGTTTAGCCTCTATTTATAGGAGAGGAAAAATGAAACTGTCCACACACTTAATGTCTGAATTAAACTGCTTCATTAATGAAAAAATCAAAACTGATCAGATTTTGAATTCATTAATGAAAAAATCAAAATTGAACAGCTTTTGAATTTAAATTATTTGTAACAGCTTTTCACATTAACACCCACATTATTATCAGAACTTAAGTTAAGTTCTGATTTGATTCATCAGTACTTAAGTTCTGATTCTGATATCAGAACTTGTTAAGTTCTGATTTTATTCATCAGTTCTTAAGTTCTGATTCTGATATCAGAACTTGTTACAGATCAGATTATTTGCAGGTTCAATATATTTAGACTAAGCCCACTAACAAAGTGACTTAGCCTATTTCAGAGTACCCAACCCAATAATCCAGTCACTGATAAATAAATTTGAATTAAAATAATTCTCAAATAAATAAAATCCTCGCCCAGGTCGCCTCGCGTACGCGAGACGCCGAGACATTCACCCAAATCGCCCTTCGACCCGGTCCGGTCCGGTCCGGTGCGGTGCATGGCGGGGCGGGGCGCGCGCATGTGTGTGTGCGCGTGAAGCACACAACAACATAATGGACCATCACACACCTTAGTAGTTGTATACTACTCATGTGGGTAATACCATATAAAGCACACACCCTCCTTTATTTATTTCAATGTGGGACAAACATTCTCAAATTTTTCCAAGCTTTTCCAAGCTACTTTCAACTCTCATTTCATATGGATTTCATTAAGAAAATTCTTAAAACCATACATGAAAATTTAAGTTCAAATATCATTGAACAATTTCCAATCATTAGATTTTAGGATTAACATCAAGAACATAATTAAATTAAGCTCTAAAATCCTAATTTTCTAACAATCCCCCACAAATCCATACAGAAATGCGATCAATTTCCCTTCATGACTTGTTTTTCAGAGTCGGTACCCTTCCGGGTTTGAACCCTCCTAATTCCTCTACTTCAATGGCTATCGGACTCAGATGGAATGTTTCACCTTGAATCTTAATCCGTTTAGTATAACCATATTCTATAGACGACGACAAGTCAAAGGTTATGGTGCCAATCTACAGCTTTGAGACATTAATGGTCATGTCTCGATCCTGTTCGTCGAATGCTTCAAGGATTAACCCTATCCTCTAATTGCGACCACACAATTACATTCGCTTAGCTGGGCATCTCCAGAGATATACTGCCTCTATCTCGTCAAATGACTTGATCCCATTCAGAGTTTTAACACTCTTGCTTTTCTGGCAGTGTTAGTACCTTCTAGGTTTACAGGGAATAGACTCAGATACTATAGTATCATCTATGTAGCAAAGGTACTACCAACTCATCCTTACAGCTTGTTATTACCCATTGAATACACTTCGAGGGATCTCCTCTCATGTGTATTGGGTTCCCACTGTTAATGAGTTATGACGGGTTGACAGTCCCATCCCCAACCTTGACTTAAGGACCACTGCAGGTTCCAGTCCTTTAGTAAGAGGATCAGCTATATTATTCTGAGTTCCTATGAACTCTATAGCTATGATCCTATCAATCACTAAACCCCTTATAGACTTGAGTCTAACTTGGATGTGTCTCTTAGTTTTAGCATTATGCTTTTTACTGCTAATCTTGTCGATAGTTGTTCGACTATCACAGTGAATAGCAATAGCAGGAAGCGGTCTGCTTACTACAGGTATTGCAGACATAAGTTCGTGTAACCATTCAGCCTCCGTCCCTGTGGCATCAAGTGCACACAACTCAGCCTCAAAAGTAGACCGAGTAACTATAGTCTGTCTGCTTGACTTCCAGGATATTGCTCCACCAGCCAAGGTGAACACGTATCCAGTCACTCCATTGGAACCAGACTTCTTAGCTATCCAACTTGCATCACTGTACCCTTCAAGCACACCAGGAAATCTCCTGTAGTGTAAACTAAGGTACATTGTGCCTTTTAGATATCTAAGTACTCTATCAAGAGCATCCCAATGAGTTCTGTTTGGACAGCTTGTATATCTAGCCAATTTAGACACAGAATATGAAATATCTGGTCTAGTGCAGTTAGCAAGATATTGCAAGCTCCCAATAATCTGAGAATACCTTAACTGAGACACATGCACTCCTGAAGTATTCTTGACAAGGGAAACTTTCGAATCATAAGGTGTACTAGCGATTCTACACTGTGAATAACCATATTTCTCAAGTATAGATTTCTCTATATAATGAGATTGAGTCAAGGTTATTCATTCAGTGGAATGAACCAGTTTGATTCCAAGAATCACACTTGCCTCACCCATATCCTTCATTTCAAAATGTCTTTTCAAGAATTCTTTAGTCTCGTTAATAATCTCAATATTAGTTCCAAACAATAAAATGTCATCCACATATAGGCACAAAATAACACACTCATTACCTTTAACTTTTAGTGTAGACACACTTATCACTTTCATTAATCTTATAACTGAAAGGCAATATAGTTTCATCAAACTTTTTATGCCAATCTCTGGGAGCTTGTTTCAAGCCATAGATGGACTTGATCAACTTACATACTTTCCTTTCATTGCCTGATGCAACAAATCCATCAGGCTGATCCATATAAATCTCTTCTTCAAGTTCACCATGAAGAAAAGCCGTCTTTACATCCATCTGATGGATGATAAGACCATGGACTGAAGCCAATGCTATAAGCATTCGGATTGTTACCATTCTTGCAACCGGAGAGTATGTATCAAAATAATCAATTCCTTCCTTTTGCTTAAAACCCTTAGCTACCAGTCTAGTTTTGTACTTATCTATTGAGCCGTCAGGGTTCAACTTCCTTTTAAAGACCCATTTGCACCCAATAGTAGAACACCCAGGAGGGAGATCAACCAACTCCCATGTTCCATTAGAAATAATAGAGTCAATTTCACTCTTGACAGCGCCCTTCCAGTGCCTTGACTCAGAAGAATCCATAGCTTGCCGGAAAGTTAAAGGTTCGTCCTCGATATTGTAAGTGATGAAATCACCTCCAAAATCCTTGACTACCTTTGCACGCTTACTTCTCCTTGGTTCCTCTAGTTCCTTAGGAATAGAGCTACTACTAGGTTCCGCCCCCACATTTGTCATCTTTTCCACATGATCAGGAATAAAACTTGATGTATGAGTAGGATCTTCCTCAGAAGTCGTTTCAGGTATTCCAGTCTTTATAGGGTAGACATCCTCAAAGAATGTCGCATCTCGAAATTCAACTATCGTGTTTGCCACTATACCATCTATGTCAGATTTTAACACTAAAAATCTCATAGCTGTAGTGGTTTCAAGATAGCCCAGAAAGATACAGTCAACAGTCTTTGGACCTAGTTTCTTTCTCTTGTGTTCAGGAACAAGCACCTTAGCAAGGCACCCCCACACACGAAGATACTTAAGACTAGTCATCCTGCCTTTCCATAACTCCAAGGGTGTTTTATCCATGTGTTTCAGAGGGACTCTATTCAAAATATGGCAAGCCGTATTTAGAGCCTCCCCCCACATGTATTTAGGCAACCCAGAGTTAATAAGCATACTATTAATCATATCTTTAAATGTTCTGTTCTTTCGCTCGGCAACCCCATTAGACTCAGGTGTGTATGGTGGAGTAACTTCATGAACTATACCATTGTTTGCACAAAATTCATTAAAAGCATTACTCGTATACTCACCACCTCTATCAGATCTCAACCTTTTAAGTAACTTACTAGTTTGTTTTTCTACTTCAGTTTTATATATAATGAATTTACTAAGTGCTTCATCCTTATGTCTAAGTAAATAAACATAACAGTATCTACTACTATCATCTATAAAAGTAATGAAGTATCTAAACTGGTCCTTGGTCAACACACCACCAAATTCACAAATATCAGTGTGTACTAAATCTAACAAGTCTGAATCCCTAACAACGTTATGAAAAGGTTTCCTTATCTGTTTAGCAGACACACATACTTGACATTTAGAATTCTTTTCTATGGTATATTTTGGAATCAACTCTAAGTTCATCATGTTCTTAAGAGCACCAAAGTTTAAATGACCTAGTCTAGCATGCCATATATTTGAGGACTCAATACAGTTAACAGTAGGAATAACATTATTATTCAAATTTCCCAAAACGGGATCCGCATTAATAACAAATAAACCATTTGACAAGTAACCCTTGCCAAAGAATGTACCAGTGTGAATAAGAACTACTTTATTACACTTGAACGAAATTTCAAAACCACTAGAAACTAAACAGCTTCCACTTATTATATTTCTACGCATGTTGGGAACATGATGCACTCTCGTCAGAGATAGAATACGTCCTGAAGGGAACTTCAGATCCACGTTTCCAACTCCATGTACTTGAGCAACACTAGCATTCCCCATCTTCACAGTCAGGCTATGACTCTGTTGATAAGATACATATAAATTAATATCAGCACAAATATGTACATTAGCTCCAGTATCTATCAACCATTCATTTGACAGATAGGTAGAAAATATCACAGGGTTGTAGGATACATACCGGTCAACGTCGGTTTCAGAAGCCGTAGCCTCACCAACAACCATGTTCACTACAGGCCCACTTGCGGTTCCAAGCACAACATTTGCTTGCGCTACCTCGGTTTTCTTCGCTTTCTTCGTAGGGCAGTCCTTACTCCAGTGCCCAACCTGCCCACAAGACCAGCATGGTTTGTTTGCCTTGGGTTTCTTGGCCTTGTCCTTGTCACTCTTAGGTTTATTACTATTAGCTTTCTTAGCAAAAGCCTTCCTCTTTTGTCCTACAGTTGCTATGTTTACCTTCGAGGTACCGTGTTCAGTTGGCATCACATGTCCCTATTTGGACTTGTGTTGTTCTTGTACCGAGATGTCCAGCATAAGGTTGGTCCAAGTGATCTCTCCTTTCTGTCTTTTCAGGGAGAGAGAGAACTCTTCCCAAGACTTCGGGAGTTTTTCAATCAGACTCATCACCTTGAACTTCTCCGGGAGATTCATTCCAGACTCCTTCAAAGCATGCACTATCATCTCGAACTCATGCACCTGCTCAGTCATGGACTTATTGTCCACCAGCTTGAACTCGAGGAACCTTGCCACAGAATACTTTTCTAGACCTTGTGAGTCAGTATTATGTGTCTGGTCCAGCTTCTCCCATAAGAGTTTTGCAGAGTAGGCATCAGAAGAATAGACATCAAACAAAGTGTTTGTTAGTACCGCCAGAATGGCCGCCCTAGCCACTCCATCCTTCTCAGCCCACTTCGCAAAAGCCTTAACTGTGTCAGCCTTCTCTTGATCCACTACTGGTTTCTCATATTCCACAACCGGCCACAGACCCTTTATAGTCAACCACAACTTCATCCTTTTCTGCCAGCGAGAAAAGCCAATGCCACCGTTGAATTTCTCCGGTAAACCGGTTAGTTCAACAGCTTGTGGGAAACTATAGGTGGTCCAATCAATGGCCCCAGCAGTTGCACCCGAACTGCTACCACCACCAACGATAACCTCACTTTCGTTAACCATTATGCTAAATTCTATATAACTAATATTCTCTTCAAGAATGTTGTACACCTCACTAACAAATATAGCAACATAGAAGCAAGTGTATAAAGAATTTAACAAGTTTAGGCCAAGACCACAGTTAACAAAACAAAACATGCAGGTAAACAAAATCAGTAACTGAAATAACGTAGAGAGAAAGAAAGATGTACCCGAAACCATAGCTTTTAACAGTGACTGAAATACAGGTTCACAGATACAAAATGCTAAGAAAAATGATCACAGCTGAGTCACCAGGCCTTGCTCGAAGTCCTGGCTGCTCTTGAAGAGAATATTGTCCCTACCTGTTGCGTTTGGGATGCGCACAATATCTCCACCAGGATAAAACAGCTCGGAGTTTATGTTAACAGCAGCAACAAAAGCTCCACTTCGACCAGCACCTCAGTCGCCGGAAAATATCAGCACTTCAGGACTTGTGGGAGAGAAATGCAGAGAGGTTGAAGAGAAGAGAAGAGAATGTAGTGTGTTATTTTTTATTCATTCAGTTTAGCCTCTATTTATAGGAGAGGAAAAATGAAACTGTCCACACACTTAATGTCTGAATTAAACTGCTTCATTAATGAAAAAATAAAAACTGATCAGATTTTGAATTCATTAATGAAAAAATCAAAACTGAACAGCTTTTGAATTTAAATTATTTGTAACAGCTTTTCACATTAACACCCACATTATTATCAGAACTTAAGTTAAGTTCTGATTTGATTCATCAGTACTTAAGTTCTGATTCTGATATCAGAATTTGTTAAGTTCTGATTTTATTCATCAGTTCTTAAGTTCTGATTCTGATATCAGAACTTGTTACAGATCAGATTATTTGCAGGTTCAATATATTTAGACTAAGCCCACTAACAAAGTGACTTAGCCTATTTCAGAGTACCCAACCCAATAATCCAGTCACCAATAAATAAATTCGAATTAAAATAATTCTCAAATAAATAAAATCCTCGCCCAGGTCGCCTCGCGTACGCGAGACGCCGAGACATTCGCCCAAATCGCCCTTCGACCCGGTCCGGTGCGTGGCGGGGCGCGCGTGTGTGTGTGCGCGCGTGAAGCACACAACAACACAATGGACCATCACACACCTTAGTAGTTGTATACTACTCATGTGGGTAATACCATATAAAGCACACACCCTTCTTTATTTATTTCAATGTGGGACAAACATTCTCAAATTTTTCCAAGCTTTTCCAAGTTACTTTCAACTCTCATTTCATATGGATTTCATTAAGAAAATTCTTAAAACCATACATGAAAATTTAAGTTCAAATATCATTGAACAATTTCCAATCATTAGATTTTAGGATTAACATCAAGAACATAATTAAATTAAGCTCTAAAATCCTAATTTTCTAACACATTTCCTGTAGAGTTGTGATGTTAAACACTTCAGTAGGTATGGTTCCTTCGAGCATATTATATTCTAAGTTGAGAACAACTAATTGAGTACAGTTGCTAATTAAAGTTGGAATTACACCAGAAATGTTGTTTTCGCCCAAATTTAGTCTGCCTAATTTTGGTAATTTCCCGATTGATTGTGGAATAGTCCCCGTTAAGAAGTTGAAAAACAACCTAAGTTGCATTAGGTTCACTAGTTTTCCAATTTCACGGGGTATGCTTCCGTATATGTAGTTGTCAAACAAATCAAATATCTCTATAGTGGTCGAATGATTGACTAAAGAAACCGGGAGCTTCCCTCTTAAACCGATCCCGCCAAAGGCCAATACCTTTATATTGGTGCAGTTGACCAAAGAATTGAAGAAGATCATGTTATCAGATGGATGATTGTCTCCGAGTGGGTTCATAGCTAGGTTTAGCCATTCAAGACTGCGAAGGCTTCCCACACTCCTTGATACAGGGCCTGTAATATTGTTATTTGCTATGTCAAAGTCGACAAGATTGGACGCATTAGTTATTGATGGTGGAAGTGGCCCTGAAAAGCTGTTACTTCCAGCGTAGAACCATTTTAGCTTGGGAAGGGTGAAGCCCAAAAGTTCCGGAAGTGTTCCTTTTAAGTCATTATTGTTTACATCAACAGTAAAGAGGGATGAAATGTTGTAGATTGGTAGGGGAACCATACCTAACAAATTGTTTGTAGCCAATATAAGAACCCTCAGTTGTGTAAGATGAGAAACTTCCAAAGGTATGCCCCCGGTTAAATTGTTACCATCTAGACAGAGTCCGTGAACATATGATATATTTCCTATTGACGGTGGAATTGATCCAGTAAAATGATTGTTTCCGAGATCAAAGACATGAAGCTTAGACCAATAAGCAAATTTTGTAGGTAGTTCTCCTTGAAGATCGTTTTGATGCATATTTATGTTTTTGATATTTATGCAGTGACTCAAATTGGTGGGGAATTCTCCTTAAAAAAAATTGATTTGCAATAGAAGGGATTGTAGGCGAAACAGGCGACCAATTCCATTTGGAATTGGGCCACGGAATTCATTTTGACTGAGGTCAACTTTTCTGAGAAAGGACATGTTTCCAATATGAGGAGACAATTTACCCACCAAGTTTTGCAAGGAGAGGTTTAATGATGTTACCCTCTGCCCTGTTGGACTGCATGTAACGCCTTTCCACTGACAGAAGGGGATGGAATTGTTCCACGAGCTCAGCACACCCAATGGATCACTTGTTATTGAATCCCTAATACAAAGCAAAGCTTGTTTGAAACTGAGGACACAAATGTTGAAGTTGCTAATACCAATTCTAAGAGGATGATGTATCGGAGAGAAATGAAGATCATGATGGCTGTAAGAATGCTCTCGATGATGAAGGTATTTTGTAAGAAAATCTATGAGGTGAGTAGTCATGAGTTAGAAGGCTTAAGAAATGAGAGTGGTGTTGATAGTCGAGTCTGGCAACTGGCAAGTGACTGGAGTTAGCTGGGGACCTAAACGAATTAATAAGTCAGGCAAATTAGGTAGATTTCTGAAAAGTATGAGCTGTATTTCCCCGCCAAAAGTCTTGAGAGTTGTATATTCATCAACAGAATCTTGAGATTTCTCCACAGTACTGTAGATTAAATGATTCGATGGTGGTTGTAGTCTTATAGATTTTGGACTAGATTCTCGTATGCTTGCCAGTTCTGCAGAAAATTTAAATTGCAAAATTAATGAGAAAGACTAAGCAATCTTTGTAGCCCGGAAAACAAGGCACATTTGAGACACTATCTGCTCAATTCTCAGCTTCTTCTTCAACTTTACATATTAGTAAAACCAGAATATACATGTTTAGCAGTTCAAAGAGTTCAATATTACAAGTAGAGGTGGCCAAATGTGCGGGTTTGAACCGCACATTCGGGACCGGTTCGTACGGAAACCCGTAATTATTCGGCCCGAAATGGGGCGGTTCAAACCCGCACAATTCGTTAAATTACCCGAACCGATTACGAATCCAATATTGACAAACCGGGCCCGGACCGCACATCACTGACCCGGCACGACTGCAACCCGCGCGAGCTGCACAAGCTGTACAACCCGCACAGCCCGCAGCCCGCACAGCCCGGTAAGTAAATCACTAGAGTATAGATTTGGTTATTTACAGGGGAAACCACGTAACCTTGTTTTCATGGATATTAAAATATTTAGTTATCTTGAAATTAATCTTATAAATTTCTTTCTAGTACTTTATTCAATTGCAAATTTTAACTTTCTTAATTATCTGTTAAAAATTTATTACGTGACAAAATGGAAAATTAAAGAAAAACATCAAAAATAACATTATAAAATAAAAAATGTAAAAATTTCGGGGACAACGAGATGATAATTAATCGAATATGGAATTTGAGAATTAATCGAATATGCAGTTTTAGGAATTAAGATAATAAGATTTATAAGCTTTTAGTCTTGAATTACTTAATCATTCTGTACCATTTAAATAATCAAATTCTGCTTCTATACTACTCAAACAATATTCAACCCGTATGAACCGTCAAATTCGGCCCGCACGACTCGCACGAGCACGTGAACTCGCGAATCTCAGTGCCGATTACGAGTCTTATTTTCTTTATTCGAGCCCGGCCCGGCCCGGTTCGTGAATCCTATGTATCGGTTCAGTGTTCATGTTTCACGAGTTCAACCCGCATACAACCCGGCCCGGCCCGCCCGGACCGCCAAGTGGCCAGCACTAATTACAAGGTAGCAGTAACATGATTACTATTACCTGGTTTTCTGTGAAAGCACTTTAGTAGTTTCAGAGTGCTCCTAGCCGAGATATTGATCCCAAGAACCATAAACATCCCTTCTCTACAAACTACAAATCAATAACAAAATTCAAGCTGATTCGCATCTTAACCTCACTGTTTGTTTATCTGCAGTCTCTTTCGTTAAGTGATGAGCATTAATCAAGCTATCAATTGGACTGGGGTTCTTTTCTTCTTCAGGAATCAGAGTTGCACAGCTATTATTTATTTAAAAAATACAACTCCTGAACACACTGCTTACCATGATATGACTTTAGCCTGTTAGCACAGATTTCTTCTACAAGGCAAATTGATCTTATCTCAATTGTTCTACAGATCATGCTTATCAATCTGAACTCAACTATGAGGCACTTCATAACAAGAAAAATAAAATTAAGAATGGAACTTGCCTCCTCAGCTCGCAGTGTTCTTTGGTCGTTTATATTGTCAATTTTCTCGTCTGGAGGAAAGATCTGGTGGCAAGGAGAAAAAGAAAAAGTATACTCAGAGATACTGACACAGAATCACTGTAAATAGATTAAGAAAGACTTATTCCATATAATTTGGAAAAAAATATGATGACTGTTGTAGCTCAATTAGCCGAAGGTTAATATGTTCTACGAAATTTTCTTCCCGGTGAACTAAAGCTTAGATTCAACAGGCTAATGTCGTATCCTATATCGTGTTGTATCAAGCCATGTCCATGTCATGCTTGTTACAGCTCTGACATTACCCTCAAATAATAAACATGCCAGATAAATAGCACGAATATGTGGAAAGACTCAAAGAGCTCCTAGTGGTGTTTTTTTTAACTAAAGTGTCTATAATACTAATACTAAATCACATTGTCGTTGTTTTATACCTTGTAGATCTTGTAATGGAACACCTCAAGCAATCTGAGTTGAGCTCCGGAATGAGACAGTTCCACCAATAAAAATAATTTTCTTGGCAATAAGAGCCAATACAGTCAAATAAAAGCACTTAAGAAACAACATTGCATTGCAGATGCAGATGCTCTGTTATGGAGTCATAAATTATACATGAACATTAATCAGACACAAGTTTAGATGTTCTATTCACACGTCTGAACTGTCTAATTTCATTTAGGACATCTTACAGAGTGATTTGTTTAGGCAGTTGAACGTCGGGGATAAGCACCTGAAGACAATTATGACAAATTATAATGATCACAAGAACTTCAAAGTACTTGAGAAAAAAAAAGGGTGCTTCCATTCACAGGCACACCTTGTCCTTAGATGCATGAAATGATGACAAACAACTTTCAGAATTTTCCAATACTAATAATTCTGCCATAGGAATATTCAGCACCTAGTAATACAAAATTTCTGATGTCTTCAAAAAGGTAGTATCAGTTTAGATGATAACCACAAGCAACAAATTAAAAATAATAAAAAAAAAAAGGCCTCCTCCCTTGCAATTGAAACTGTTTAATCTCCGTCAAGCATATAGTATTCATTTGTAAAAACCCAAAAGTATATTACAAGTTTATAAATCCAATAGGGCACCATTCCAACAACAACCTCCTTATAGTGAACCAGCATGTATAACAAGTGCTCTGCTTCTCCGTACTTGATATTATGAGGTTCAGTTAGGTCGCTGAGTGTAAAAGTTATGACAAGTAAGCCTGATTTTCCAAGGATCCTCAAGACCAAGTTTGAGGGCCAAGCTTCCAACTTCACTGTTGTAAGTAGTAATTAAATTCCCAATTTTCTGTTTTGGATTAGCACTTAGGAGTAGAATGGTTTGTTAGTTTTTGTTGACTTGATTGGATATATTTAAAGACTTCAATTTGCTAAATAAAACAACACAACAAACCATTCTTTTCTTTATTATGAATGCTAAAATTCAGCATGCATGTCTAAACTATTCAACATAAATTTTATTAAAAGTATACATGCATCTTTGTAATAATAGAGACCAATGATATTTCCTGACCGAAAAGATCTTTGATTTTTGTTTCTTCCCTGGTAACAATCAGAAAATCACAGAGGAATCATATAATTCTACTGAAACTAAGATTTTATTTCAGATTCCAAAACATGATCTTTCTGAAATACCAGAACATGCAGGCCATGGAGTTTTCAAAGGCAAAAAGAAAGCCCTTGCGATCAATATTCAAGAGTTCCCATAAAGCAAGCAAAGCAAAGCAAAGCCCATCTCATTTCTATTACTTGTCTGTCACCTAACCTTTCTCTATTTTAAGGTTGTTTTTATTTTGCAGCACAGCCTTTTAATACCAATTCCCCCCCATTCTTAGTAACAGCCAAAGCCTTTACTTGTTCAGCCCCAGGCTAGACTTATTGCTACTAGAGGTGCTCCTGTTTCTACCTTGACACACGTAACTTATATTTCTAAAATTATAAACAATAACCACCCGATCCGACTTTTTAATAATGTCAAATAACGCAACATTTATTCATTTACGGGACTCGAATTTTCCATTCCTTTCTATAATCGTCTCGAATTATTAGTTTATTATAAAGTTAACGGACACAAAAATTTGCTTCGATTAATAATAATATCATAGCACCCAATGTTTATACGTCTATGAAACTCAAATTTATCATTCATTTCTATAATTATCTCGAACTGTTAATTTATTATAGAATTAATGGACAAAAAGTATTTGTTTCTTAAAATACCAATAATATCTCGTTTAGATGCTATAAAGCAAACTTACAAAAAATGGCAATTTCTCTCCTTTCCACTAAATTAGCCAGTCTGTCACACTATTACAAGTATTTTATTAAAGTCATACAAAATTAAGAAACAAATGTCTGTGGGATTGAAAATATGTCTTGCAAAAGTTGGTTGATAAAGACCTTAATTCACACTCATGGCCTACTTGGAAACCATCAATTTTCCACTATAAAGCAACTTTTGTATAATAGTAGTTGCTATAATAATAGTATTACCAATGTATTCCACATCATCACTACTTTTTTTCATTAGTTCTTACCAACAAGTTTCAGCCTTAATTTCCCTTTACCCTAACTAAGCCAAACTTTTTTATTCAACGAGTCAATATATAACAACACTTCCTTTTCTTGGTGTCCAAGTCATTCCATTTGCCTATATATCTGATAAGAATACACTAATGATTTGTTATTTTCATGACATTTTATGGTAAACAAGAAGGAAAGCCTGAGTAAACTATGTCACCTCAAAATTATGAAGCTCTTTGTGCAGAGATTCATGAAACAACCCATTTTGTTGTGGATTTAGCTAGTCGAACGCAACTCGAATGTCGAAAAATCAGAGAAAAATACAAGGAAATGTATGGTGAGGATTTGGTTCAGGGTCTTGAAAACAGAACAAGAAGCCAAAGAAATGAGAGTAGGATTTCAGGTGAGACTTGTGCAGGTTTGTGTATGTTGGTACTAATTCCACATGAGAGGGATGCTATCACTGCTAAAGATGCACTTGATCAACAAAGTGGGGTCAACTACAAGGCTTTGCTTGAAGTTTTTGTTGGTAGAAAGTCTAGTCATATTCTTCTAATTCAACAAGCTTACCAGAAAAAGTTCAAGAGGCAGTTGGACCATGATATTATCAGTATTGAACCTTCTCATCCCTACCAAAGGGTAAGCCTTTCTTGCAAAAAAAAACACCAAGTGTTTTTCCCTAAAAAATAACACAACAGTTTTTGTGTGTGTGTGTGTGGAACATATTGCTGAACAGAATGTGATATGTAAAGGTAAAATCTTGATGTAGGTATGTTTAAATCTATGATATTTGGTTTGTTGGGTTGCAATGGCAGATATTGATGGCATTGGCTGCATCACACAAATCTCACCATGCTGAAGTAAGTCAACACATTGCAAAGTGTGATGCTCAAAGACTCTACCAAACAGGGGAGGGAAGACTAGGAGCTCTGGATGAAGCTGTTGTACTAGAGATACTTAGCAAAAGAAGTATTGCTCAATTCAACCTTACATTTTCTAGCTATAAGAAAATCTATGGGCATGACTATACAAAGGTAGTTCTAGCATGTCTCTTTTTTTGCTATATTTCTAGCATGTATCTCAGATAGTTATTATTACATTAAATTTATCCTAGTTATCAATAATCATCGAAGCTCGCAGTCACTCAAGAGTGAAAACCATGGAGGATTTGAGGATGCATTCAAAGAAGTAGTAAGCCATATATGTAATCCACCTAAATACTATGCCAAGGTAATAATACTATGCCTTCCTCTTGCAGAGTTCTTTAATTTTCTTAATTACAAGAAAGAATTGCCTTATGACATCTTAGTATAAAAGTGTGGCCAGTATCAAAGCTTGGGTTAGTGATTGTGTTAGAAAGTGTTGCAAAATGTTGTTTCAGACATTTTGAGTGAACAACTGTACCTTTAGAGCATAACAAAGTATAATTAATTCTTCCTGTCCAATTGATACCTGTTTTCTGTTATGTCTTTAATGTGTTTTTGCAGACATAAAGTACATTTGTTAAAATCTTGGAAATCTTTTTACTTTTTATCCTTATTGGTTTCAGGCATTGTATGCAAGCACACAAGGCACAAGTATGGATAGAGGGGCATTGGCTAGAGTTATGGTTACCAGGGCTGAGATTGACATGGATCACATTCTGGTTATTTTCGAAAAGAAATATGGGATGAAACTGAAGGATGCCATAACAGAGACCACTCTACCAGAAGATTATAAAGAGTTTCTAATTGCACTAGCCAACAAGACAGACACTACTTGTTGCAAATGACAAATCTTAAAATCTTGTAATGCAGAGTTGTTGCTCTATGTAATTCACAACCTTAAGCAGCTAGTGAAGCAAAGCATAACAATATAATATATGACATTTAGGCAGGTTGCCACTGTTCTATTTTGTTTTATTATTTATTTCAAATTGCATTTTCAAAAGGTACATGAAAAACTTGCATTCTTGTAGCATGTCCAAGCTGTTAGCTATTTTGGTTAGCGAAAATAATATAAAATAATAATTAGCTAAAATTTAAATGATAAAAAATATATTTTGCTCCGATGCTATTATTTATAATGATTAGCTATTCTTTAAGAATAATAATAAAGTATTAGTTTTTAAATTTCAAGATCATGTGGATGATTTTACATCATTAGATCTATAAATAGAATATTACTTTAACATTTTTAATTTGGGCATATAGATAATGGGTTCCCAATCAACAAATTTGAAGGATCATTTCTAAAAATTTAGCTAACAGGTTATGCTGAGCATCTCCAACGGCAGAACCTAAAAATGTTAGCTAAAATAAGATTAGCTAAAATTTTATTGAACCTGTAAGCACTTTTACTTCAGCGGCATTAGCTATAATCATTAGCTATATTCAATTTTTTTTATTAAATTTAAATATATATTAGTTAAAATAAAATTATAATATTTAATAAATTATATTTAATGCTAATAGTAGAACATTTTTATATTTATGTCAATATTTTAAAGTAAAATTTATAAATTAAAAAATAGATAATTATTAAGATTGATTGAAAATATAATAACATACTTAAAATAAATGGAAAAAATGATTAACAAACATTAATACATATAAATAAAATATATTATGACCGAAACATATCTTTTATATTAGAATTTTTATAAATTTAGTTAACAATAAAGTAACATTTTTATACTTAACATTATATAATATTTATTATGCTAAATAAAAATATAAATAATGCATCTATATATATATAATAAAATAATGATAAACATATATAAATAATTTTTATATCATAATAGTATATAATATATACATGTACAGACCTACTTATCAATTAGTTGTACAAACCTATTTTCACACATCACATAAAAATAAAAATAATAATATATAAAGACATGTTTGATGAAAAAAGAGTTAGAGACTAGGCTTTGAGAAAATTAAGAAAAATGAGGAAAATGACGTGGAATAATATAGAGAACGGGAAGAGCATCAACAAATATAGAAAACCAAAACCCAATAGCTATAATTTTACTTAACAGGTGGCTACCATTGGAGTGGCTTAAAATTAAGACAATAGCTAAAATAAATTATGATATAGTTAAGAGGTGAGCATGGCTTGGAGATGCTATTAATAGAAAACTAAAAAATCAATGTGAAAATGAAATAAAGAAGAAATTTCTGATCTTAAAAAATGAAAGTACTTGAAAAGTGCAGAAAAAAAGGCGGGAAACTTTGAAAATTAAAAGAGAAGAAAAAGAGGGACTTTTTGCTTTCTATAGCATGGTAATATTCCTGGATGGTTCTGTGTGATTCTCTGTTCTTTGAAGATAATCTGGGAGAATCAAAAAGTACAATGATTTGCTAACTTGTAACATATAAACTGAAAAGGCAAACAATACAATGTTGATTTATCTTGATGATCAAACTGAGGAAATATCCAGGACTAATTTATGCAAGTAGTGTATATGAGCAAGTAATTTTAATACAATCTTATGAAATTCCTGGCTATTTCTGCCTCCCTCTGTTACTTGAAAGTTGAAACATAGTAGTATATTGCTGCATGCCTGCATCCTTTTGGATGGACTAAGTGTATAGTGAAAGTAATATGTGTTGTGTGTAAAGCTATGCTTCTTTATTGAATTCTTATGACAAAGAGTTCATAGGAAATCATGGAGAATCATATTGTACCATGTCCATGTTCATAATGACATACCAGCAGTCTTTCATCTAAGAGCTTATCAATACCTATTTGACTGGACAAGACCCAGTCACAGATTGTTACTTTTCGGAGAAATAAATATTTACTTTTAAAAATAAGTGTTTGTAAAACAGGGGTTTAAGGTCTTTCTAAAAGATACTCCTTTTGTAGATTTTTTACCATTTTTAAAGCGCCGATCTTGATAAAAATGGTGAAATCGGTAGAAAAAATTGTAAAAACGTAAAGTAAGAAAAAAAATAAGCATAAGATAAAAGTTTTATTGATGTTGAGTATATTTCAGTGGAGTTTATATAAGGCAGTTACAAAAAAAAATCTAGAAAAATAGGCCCAACACAGCTGACCCCTAAAGTTCCATCATTTGGGACATTTACTAATTCAAGGCATATTCGAGCAAGTTAACATAATTCTCGAACTACATCTATGTACGATGACCTATAAGGGGACTTCAGAAAAACACGACAACAAAGAAAATCTAAATGAACTTATGGTGTGTTATTCGGAGAAGAAAAGCTATATGAATAATGTAAGTAGTTGAATACTGCTTCTTTGAAAAACAAGTATGATAATCTGAATCTTGAATGCAAGTGCACTGGCCACTGGTAGTGCTATGACCAATTTTTAGGCATGGGTAAGATTGAGTGTTACAGCCCATCTTTTAGCATGTCCATGTTTGATGATAAGGAAGGCTATACTATTACAAAGAAGAAAAGAAAATAGAGATCTTTCTTTGCCTATGGAGAAAGGAAATCATACAACATGTATTATGAGATTGCCCTAGACAAAATTCAAGCAAAGCTTAAAGTTTAAGAAAACCATAACAAGAGATATTCTTTCTAATAGATAATTTAGAAGAAACCTCTAAGACACCCTCTAAATTGTTTCTATATAATGTGACATGAAGATAGCCATCTTCATTGCAGTTAAGTTGATTGATTACATCTTGTTTCGATATCCACATCTTCAGAAGAAATAAAATGGATTCCAAGCTTGCAGCTACTTATGAGGAATTTGAACCACTTTGCAAATGGCAACGCGAGGAAGGCCGTGACACTCTCGTGCTCCATCTCCAAGGTATAATAATAAACACACACTCTTTTTTATTTTCATTTGAATCTGACCCTATAAATCTATATCTTATACATGTGCGCTCATGTTCTCATAATTGAAGTTGAAACTCTAGGGTCGAACCCGGAAATTAACTATTAATTATAAATACACTAATCCCGTTTTCCTGCACTTCTGATCCCTTTTCAAGAATTCAAAAAGGAAAAGCTCAAAGTACAAATTAGCAATCAAAGAGTGCTAAAAATATCAGGAGAACGGCCTCTCAGTGCATCGAAACGGAGTCGATTTTACAAGGAAGTCAAGGTGGGAAAGGAGTGCAATGCAAATGAAATTCGTGCCAAGTTTGTGAATGGGCTACTTTATGTTGTAATGCCCAAGATTATAGCTTCAGTTCCAGGAAAAGAAGAAGCTCCCTTAGTCCCCCAACAAGTCGAGACTAATAAACAACCCGATAGTGAAACTATCCAGGATGTTAAGGCAACTAAAGTACATGAACCTGCTGAAGAAAACACACCGTCACCTCAACAAGAAAGTTATGTTCCAACACCAAGTTATTCAAATATGGGAACAAAAATTGCACTGGTGATAACTTTGGCTTCTGCGATAGGGGTTTATATATATTACAGATACAAGACTATACATGATGGAGAGATTGATGATGCATTTTGTAAGGTGTTCAATATATGTAAAGCTTGAGGGGGTGCAGTGTGTACTAATTTTAAGTTGATGCTTTGTTATAATTTCTTTCAGTGATGAATATTTTCAAGTGTAAAAAATATCGGGATCATGTTATAAGTTACTGAATTATTCAAGGATTTCGCTTTCTTTTATTGGCAATGTCGTTTGGCGAAAAACTGAGCACAAACCAATGCATAGATTAAGATTGAATATTTAAAGTTTTATAATGCACTAATTTGTTTTTTAACTTGCACGGTTATCTCCAACTCACCGTAGTATGCTAATATCAGCATATGATAACTACCTGTTGATTTGTGTTTTCTGAACATTTGAAGCCTGACTTGTGTCCTCTGAACATTCAAGGCTAGGTTTTAAAGCTTCAGGTGTGTTTTGCTCAATTTTTGACCAGGTGTCCCCTAGGTTTTAAGTTCTAGATACATCAAAAGCAAATGTCAATGTGAAACATGGCAGATGCTAACAGAATGGATAATAGCTTCAGCTAAGATTAAAAATTGTAAATGATAGTCCATATAGTTCCTGGGAGGGCTACTCCTTGACTCCTAACTCCACATAGCTTCTGGGAGGACTATTTCTAGGCTCCCAACTACATACAGCTCCTGAAAGGACTAGTCATAGACTCCTAACTCCATACAGCTCCTGGGAGGACTAGTCCTGGCCTCCCAACTCAGTCTAGTCCTAACACTACAGTCCTGACTAGTCCAGTCCCGCGACCCCAACCTTGAGTAATCCCAGCACGTGAGACGCTGACCCAAGCACATGATGGGAGTAACTGTCACGCATCAATCATGGGAATAATCAAGGCACGTGTCGGAGGATCCTCAAAACATTCCTCGGCCAGTCCCGCACTGACACATGTAAAGCATCCACTCCCGCCAGGTGTCCTCCGCTCCCAGGACCAATGGCTACGATTCAAAGGTACCAACCCTAAAACCCTATCCTTGGGCTATAAATAGCCCAAGAAGGTGAGGTTTTGGGGTTAATCACTCTCTCACACTCATATACACATACAGCCACCGTACATTCATATTCATCCTCATCTTCCCAAAAAGCTAGTTCTTACTCTCACGCCGGAGGCGCCGCGGGACTCCAACCCCCCTTCCGGTGTTGTTTTGTAGGAACCCAACCACAGCTACACCTCTACAGCGGCGAAGGGTCCAGGACGGCGTCGAAGGAGCAGCCCCGCCACCAGGAGTTATCATTTGGCGCTAGAAGGAGGGGTTCTCCATCCTTGGGTCTCGGTGCCCCTGGATTCACCTTCATCAACAAACTCTTCAAAGAGTCCATTTATTCAAACTTGTAAGAACTCAAGCAACCAACCCTTTCCGTAAGCATGAATGTTGTTTATGTCGACCACGTTTGTATGCGCTCATTACTTTAGGCCACGTTTGTGTGAGCCCGTTTTGTTGATTAAGCCACGTTCGTGTGAGCTATCGTTAGTTTTAATCGTTATTGTTCTAGTTTGAATATAACATTTGCGTTGTACTTCATCGTTGAATAGTCCCATAAAATCGTTTGAACTGCTCCCAGGAAGCTATTTGTTAGTATTTGTTGTTATTTTGGGTAGTTTCTGCAAATTTCATAAAGCAACCTTAGACCGGTATTCTCTGTGCCATATTGTTGTTATTTGTTGTTGGTATTGTTGAGAAATGGCAAGACCAGGAAAGAATACCTCTGGGAGGCCATCTGCTAGTGCTCAGGTCCAGGAGCCGGACCACTCCCAGGCTCTTGACCCAGGAGCCGAGAGAGAAACATTCCATGAGCAACCACTACACACTCCCGTAATGGAGAGAATTGTAAACACAAGGGATGCCAGGACCCTCATAGAGCTCAATCAGTACAAGTACACAAATGTCCCGGTAGCCGAAGAGCACATGGCTAACCTCACAAGTGATGAACTAGCAGAAGCAATCAGACTATACAGACAGGAGCAGACCCGCCTCCAAGAAGAGGCAGAACTAGAGGAGGAGCCGGAGGAATCCGGGGACTCCCAGCAATCAAAGAGGTCTGTGTTCGACCGCATTGGAGCCAAGGGGAAGAAAAGCAAAAAAGATCAAGGTAAAAAAGAAGCAGAAGCTGCTAAACAGAGAAAGTTGGAAGAAGTCCGGGAGCAAATCAGGAAAGAAGAAGAAGCAAAGCTCGAGCTAAAGATCCAAAAGAGAATGCAATTAGAAGAAGAGAAGCTGTTGACCAAGTCTAGGAGCAAAAGAACCCGGAGAGACCCTACTCCGGAGCTGATTTCTGATGATGAAGAAGAAGAGAAGCAGAAGGACCTAAAAGACATGATCTATGAATTGCAGAGGAAGATGGACATAGAATCAGGAGTGGAGATTGGAGAAACACTCACTCCTTTCAGCCACTCCTTAGAAGCTATCCCCCGGCAACGGAACTTGAAGCATTACAACTTTGACTCCTTTGATGGTCTAGGAGACCCGGAGGAGCACTTGAACTACTTTGAGCAGATAGCGCAGATATACTACTACAATGACTTGACGAAATCAAGGTTCTTCGCTTCAACCCTTAAGGGAGGGGCCCAGAGATGGTTCAGCAGAATCCCCTCCCGCAGCATCCACTCCTGGAAGGAATTTCGAGCCTCTTTCCTTAGGAGATTTCGGGCGAACAAAATGCACGAAATGCACATGTGTCACCTGGAAACGATCCGGCAGCACGACAATGAGTCCCTCTCTGCATACATGCGCCGGTTCTAAGAAGCAATCAATAAAGTTTCAAATCTGGATGAGAGGGAAGCTTTAAGCATCTTTAGAAGAAACCTGGACCCAGAGCACAACGAAAGGTATATTGTGGAGCTGATCAATAAGGAGCCGCAAAGTCTGGCAGCAGCTTATTCCATGGCTGCCAGATTCATTAAGGAAACAGATGTGCTCCAGGCAATGAGAATGACCCGGAATGGAGGGTCTAGGAGTAAAAACACTGATGACAGACCGAAAAGGGGTTACCATCAGGACAAGAAATTCAAGCAAAGCAACCAAAGCCAAGAAAGACAAGCAAACCCGGTTTTCCAAAGACTTGGTCCTAAGCAGGAGTCGAACAGCGACCCAGGACCCGTGAAGCAATCTCGGGAGCCGAAGCAGGAGCCGGACTGGACTCCTCTCAACATGACCCGGGAGGAAATCTTGAAAGAAGTCAAAGATAAGCCTTTCTATTATCCTCCGAAGCCAATGCAAACTCCTCCGGAGAGCAGGCCCTATAATAGGCAGTGTGATTATCACAAGACCCATGGCCACAAGACCGAGAATTGCTTATCACTCAAGTACTTCATTGAAGACCAAGTGAAAAAGGGAAATATGAACAAGTACTTAGTTCGGGACAACAGCAGAGGGGAAGCGCAGAAGAAAGGAAAGAATGTAGTCAATGTGGTCCTAGGCGGATCCTACTCCCCACCCCGGAACCCGGACTTCGGCGAAGAAGTACTTTCAATCCAATCACTCCCAGACCTGGTGATATCCTTCAGCAGCAAGGACTATGAAGGAGTCAACCCTCATCACAATGCAGCTTTGGTTATCACTCTAGACATTTTCGATAATGAAGTAAGAAGAATGTGTTGGGTTCCGAAGGCATAAAACGCAGCGGATAAACGTAAATAAAACAAAAATTCGAAACCCAAAAACAGGATCCATGTATAATTATGGGCAGATTATGGAGATAACGAATCATACCTTTCAAGAGATTAACTTTTACGAACTCAACGGAGATCCTAGCTATCACGCTTTGTGTCTACCTCTCGGAGAAACACCTCTATGGTATCCACACGAGCACCTTCAAGAACGTCTCACGAACTTGACTACGGAATGGATGTACTAGCCTCCTTCTTGACGATCTGAATTGCCTCTGCCTCTCTTTGCTGCTAGGGTTTTCTTAAAAAACGTTTAAGCCTCTTTAACCTCTCATTATCTATTTATAATGACTGATTAAAAAGGCCCATAATAGCAAAGCCCAACCCTAGTAGGTATTGGATTAAATAATAAAAACGAATTTCTATTATTTAATTAATAACTAAGTCATACTTAATTATTATGGGCAAAAACATTCCTTTTAATTCGAATTTATATTATCTCAATTAAGTCTTACTTAATTATAATAAAATTCAAATAATCATCAATTAATTTAAATCCATAATTTAAATTAACTATTCCATTAAGTGCTCTATTTGTGCGACCCTATAGGCTATTATTTAATTGGCAATAATTTTATTCTCTAATAAAATTATAAACAATGAGCGGTATCTAGTAATACATCATTGTTACCCAATTAAACAATAATTAAATCGTGATTAGATAAAACCTTTCGTGATTAATGTTTTTTTCCGTGTAATATAATCCCTTTAACCATACATATTATAGATTAAACTCGAGGCATGTATTTAGTCATCCTCTTCAACATTTAATCTGGGTTTACTTGATGCATGAGTAGATTATTGAAACAAATCATTATTTGAGCATGGCCATGCTTTTATAATCTCACTCAATCAAGAGGCCAATAATATCTCTCCTAATTATAGGAGGGTTAAATCCTTTATCTATCATTCATATTTCTCATACGACTCATGATATACCCGATGTCCACTTTTATCATCACCCGATCAAAAGTAACTTTTAATGTAGTCAAAGTATATTAATCCTCGTATAGAAATATAGTGATTTCAAGTCAAAGGATCGTTACACCATTATCACTGTGAGTCTTTCTTATGACTTTATTAAACATGAAGAATCTCACTGTGGGTCTGTCCAGTACCATGTACTCTCACATGTACCTATGTATTGACTTCAGTATCCCCATACTTATAACCAATGAGATGTGGTTATCTTGTCAAACAACATACTAGTCTATCTATGTATTATTATTGTCCTATATAATAATACTCGACTAGGGACCTTTAAGAATATGATATATTATATAATCTCAAGTTCAAGTCATGTACTTAAACTATACAATTTGTATCATGATTCTAAGGACATTTATTATGCTAACAAAATATCGCAGTAATTAAGGTCATAATAAATAAATTTATTGAATGATCAACTGACATAAAGATAAAAGAATAATGTATTGCCTCTAGGGCACCTACACTAACAATCTCCCACTTGCACTAGAGCCAATCACCCATATATCTAATACCCATGGAACTAGTGTGACCATCGTGCTTCTGCTGCGACAAGCCTTTGGTCAGTGGGTCTGCAATGTTATCATTTGTGTGCACTTTACATATGTGTATATCACCCCTTTCATTAATCTCTCGAATAAGGTGAAATCTCCTGAGTATATGTTTAGCCCGGGAGTGTGATCTAGGTTCTTTAGCCTGTGCAATGGCTCCATTATTATCGCAGTATAGATCAATGGGATCTACGATCGATGGAACCACTCCCAAAACAGAAATGAACTTTCGAATCCAAACGGCCTCCTTAGCTGCTTCACAAGCTGCAATGTACTCAGCCTCCATTGTAGAATCAGCTACTGTTTCTTGCTTTGAACTCTTCCAGCTTACAGCACCTCCGTTTAGACAAAACACAAAACCAGACTGTGATACAGTATCATCTCTGTCTGTTTGGAAACTTGCATCGGTGTAACCTTTTACAACGAGTTTCTCTTCTCCTCCATACACCAAGAATGAATCTTTAGTTCTTTTCAGGTACTTAAGAATATTCTTAACTGCCGTCCAGTGACCTTCACCCGGATTAGACTGGTATCTGCTCGTCATGCTCAA
Organism: Apium graveolens; assembly: GCF_009905375.1. Taxonomy (NCBI): domain Eukaryota; kingdom Viridiplantae; phylum Streptophyta; class Magnoliopsida; order Apiales; family Apiaceae; genus Apium; species Apium graveolens. The sequence continues at coordinate 186,996,908 of NC_133650.1, forward strand.
AGCATACGAGACATCTGGGCGAGTACATACCATTGCATACATGATAGATCCAATTGCTGAAGCATATGGAACTTTATTCATGTGGTCCTTCTCATCCAATGATTTCGGACATTGGTCCTTAGAGATCGTTATCCCTTGAGACACAGGGACATATCCCCTTTTTGCATTTTGCATTCCAAAACGATGCAAAACCTTATCAATGTATGTGCTCTGACTTAGACCGATCATCCTTCTAGATCTTTCTCTATAGATCCTCATTCCTAGAATGTAGGATGCCTCTCCTAAGTCTTTAATGGAGAAATTGCTCCCTAACCACGTCTTAACAGCCTTTAGAGAAGGTATGTCATTCCCCATTAGTAGTATATCATCAACATATAGTACTATGAATGCCACATAGCTCCCATTAACCTTCTTGTAAACACACGGTTCATCTTCGTTTTGAACAAAGCCATACTCTATGACTATTTCATCAAAACGGATATTCCATCTCCTAGAGGATTGCTTCAATCCATAAATGGATCGACGCAATTTACATACCTTGCCAGCATTCCTTGGATCGACAAAACCCTCAGGTTGTGTCATGTACACATCCTCTTCAAGGCTTCCATTAAGGAAGGCTGTTTTGACATCCATTTGCCAGATTTCATAATCATGGAATGCTGCAATGGCAAGTAAAATCCTTATAGACTTGACCATAGCCACTGGTGAGAAAGTTTCATCATAGTCAATACCATGAATTTGTTTGAAACCTTTTGCAACCAGCCTAGCTTTATAGGTCTGAACATTTCCATCCATGCCCTTTTTCTTCTTAAAAACCCATTTGCACCCTATGGGTTTTACCCCTTCAGGTGGATCAACCAAAGTCCATACTTGGTTTTCGTACATGGAATCTATCTCGGATTTCATGGCTTCAAGCCATCTCTTAGAGTCTGGACTGTTCATAGCATCTTGGTATGTGAGAGGCTCATCTTCATCTATGAGCATCAAATCACCACACTGAGTCATGAGAAATCCATATCTCTCTGGCTCATGGCGAAATCTACCAGATCTACGAACAACCTGTGTTTGTTGAGCATTATCATTATTCTGCTCTTGTTCCACTTCAGGTTCAATGCTATTTTGCGGTTCTCGATCTTCATCGAGATCTATAGTTCTCCCACTGTTTCTTTTGGAAACAAAATCTCTTTCCATGAAGACAGCATCTCGAGCAATAAACACTTTCTGCTCAGAAGGACTATAAAAATAATACGCCTTTGTTTCATTAGGGTATCCTACAAAAATGCACTCTTCGGATTTAGGTCCAAGCTTGTCAGATTCTTGACGTTTCACAAATGCCTTACATCCCCAAACTTTCATAAAGTTCATGCCTGACCGTTTCTCTTTCCATATCTCATATGGAGTCTTTTGAACCTTCTTAGTAGGAACACGGTTAAGTGTGAAAGCCGCTGTTTCTAGAGCGTAACCCCAGAAACTAATTGGAAGATCTGCATGACTCATCATCGATCGCACCATGTCCAACAAGGTGCGATTTCTCCTCTCTGAAACTCCATTCCATTGAGGTATTCCTGGCGGAGTGAGTTGCGATACAATACCACACTCTTTCAAATACACTCTAAATTCGGTGCTTAAGTATTCACCCCCACGATCGGATCGTAAGATCTTAATACTTGCATCTCCGCCAATTTGCTTCTCTACTTCAACCTTGTATTCTTTAAATTTTTCAAAAGAATCGGATTTGTTCTTCATAAGATATACATATGCATATCTACTGAAATCATCAGTAAATGTTATGAAGTAGTAGTAGCCTCCTCTAGCCATTACACGCATTGGGCCACATACATCACTATGTATTAGCTCCAGACGTTTAGTGGCCCTTTGACCCTTACCAGTGAAAGGGGCTTTAGTCATCTTACCAAGCAAACAAGATTCGCATTCTTGGTATGATTCAAAATCAAACTTATCCAAGTATCCATCCTTATGTAATTTGGATATGCGTTTCTCATTTATGTGGCCTAGACGACAATGCCAGAGGTATGTTTGATTTGAGTCATTTATTTTAAGTCGTTTGTTTTCTATATTACAGACAGGGTTATCTAAATCAAGAACATATAAACCATTAAATAAACGCGCAACACCATAGGTTAAATCATTCAAAGCAAAAGAGCAACTGTTGTTCTTTATTGTAAACGAAAAACCTTTCTTGTCCAAACAAGAAACAGAAATAATGTTTCTGCGAATCGCAGGCACGTAAAAACAGTCTTCTAGTTCTAAAACAAGCCCAGAGGGCATAGATAAATAATAAGTCCCTACAGCTAAAGCAGCAACTTTTGCTCCATTGCCTACTCTTAGGTCCACTTCTCCCTTAGCCAGAGTTCTACTTCTCTGTAGGCCCTGCACATTTATACAAATGTGAGAAGCACATCCAGTATCAAATACCCAGGATGTAGAAATAGACAAATTGACTTCTATAACATAAATACCTGATCCAGAAATCTGAACTGCTTTCTTTTTCTTCAGATCCTCCAAGTAAATTGGACAGTTTCTCTTCCAGTGACCATCTTTCTTACAGTAGTGACATTCACCCTTGGCCACACCACCTTTAGGCTTTAAAGCCTGTTTGGGACCTGACTTTGGCTTGGTTGTAGAATCAGATCCAATCTTCTTCTTACCCTTCCATTTTCCCTTCCCTTTGGCCTTACCTTTATTTCCCACCATCAGTATGGGAGCAGGTTCAGCTGTCTTCATGTTGGTCTCATATGTTCTCAACATATGCAACAATTCAGTAGGTGTTTTGTCAAATTCATTCATATTGTAGTTCACAACAAACTGAGTGAATTTGTTGTTCAAAGAATTCATGATTAGGTCAATACCAGTTTCCGGACCAATCGGGAAACCCAAAGTTTCAAGGTACTCAATGTAACCAATCATCTTCAGAACATGTGGGCCAACTGGTTCACTCGCCCCTTGTTTGCAATTAAAAAGTGACTTACTCGTGTTGAACCTTTCTTGACGAGTTTGGCTTGCAAACATGCTTTGCAAGTGCTCATTGATAGTATATGCATCCATATGCACATGTTGTCTTTGAAGCTCAGCACTCATAGTTGCCAACATAAGACATGCAACATCATTTGCATCATTCTCATCCTTTGTGCGTGCTGCTCGTTCATCAGCAGTAGAACCCTCAGGAAGGGGGCCTGGAGGAGGAATATCAATGACATGAAGCTTGCGCTCCTGCCTGAGGACAATCCTCAAATTCCTCTGCCAGTCTAGGAAGTTGTTTCCTCCTGTCAGCTTGTCCTTCTCAAGGACTGAACGTACGGATAGTGTGTTTGTGTTGTTTGCCATTACTCAGTATCTACAATAATAAAAGCGCAAAATAAACATTAGATTGTCTGAGTTAAAATTTTATGTTCATATGATTATGATATATTCGTAATATATCTCCCACTATTTTTTTTTATCAAATTAATAGCCCTAACTATTAATTCGGAAAGTATATCCCATAAATCTTTCTAGTGAGCCAAGATCCATATTTCCTCATGTTCTAAGTCAACCACTGGTATCCTTAAAACATGATTATTTAGGTAGACAACAGTTGTCAATTATATCATATATAATTCTTGGATAATTTGGTGAACAACAATTGATCTTATCTATCTAATAGATTTTTAACCAAACTCTATGCTTCTAAGTTCATAATAGTTGAATATAACCGTTTATATTCACCTTATTATGATGACTCAGTTAAGTTAGACCCAATGATACAACGTCCGAATATAACCGTTTATATTCGTCGCATTTCACCATGATAGATAGGAGTCCCCTGCCACTGACAGCCCTTCCCCTTATCGATCTAGGATTTAATGAGTGTTCATTCATTGGAAAGCATCTGATTAAAACTTAATATTTTTACTTAGGGATTTTAATTTAGAACGATCATGATCCCATCATAAAGAGATTCCCAATTTTTCCTTGAATAAAATACTTCAAATCAATACTCGTCAATGGTTTGATTTCCAGGTAGTGGAGGAGTCACATCGGTCTCGCTTAAAACCCACAGCCTTACAAGTTCTATGAACCCGTTGTTGACAAAATCGCCCCATGTCAGAAATAAAGAAAATTCGTATTTTATTCCGTGTTTCATAAACACGAGAATCTCATGATCGTTTGTTAATTTTAAATCTTGAGTCGTTACAGATTTTATCTTGTTTAAAGGCATGGCATGGGTGATGTATCTAATACATACATACATCATTAATCTAATTAAAACATGCATTTTTCTACTCTACACATACTATTTATACATCATATGAAAAGTACGTAAAGTAAACATGCAATAGTTATGGCCCAATCCTATGTGATCTTTTCAGGCTAATGAAAAGATCAAGGTCAATCTATGGTGTAAAAATAACTATTACATATGTCTTCTCTATTGCTTCCATTGTCTCCTTGGCCTCCATAGGATGCCTTCTCTTTCCCTTGTCCTTCTAGGATGTTACATTAAGAATTATACTAATGAACTTACAAAAGAACTCGAGTTACATTCGAGATAAAACAACTACAAATAGAAAACGACATGCAAGTCGTATTTATTACAAACCAAAAGAATAAACCATTACAACTAAGGTCTTAAGGCCATAACTATGCACCATGCTCAGTAACCATTAAAGAACATGATAGATCATATAAAGATGACATACTATTTATCACTTATCATGATCCAATCAAGAATAATAAATAAGTAAAGCATATGTCATAAGCACAAATTAAAAACGAAACCCTAACCACGCGGTTCGACCTCCGCGGTGAGGTCGCTGGGGGGGTTCGGGGGGGCAGCGAGCCCCCCGATGGCGGAAATTTTTGCAAAATCAAGTATCAGAATACTAGAAAAACATGTATCAGAATACTATTCCAGAAGCATGTATCAGTATACACACGATCCATATCCCAGTTACCAAAAACGTGTATCAGTATACATATTTTAAGAGATCGCATACATATGAGTTATGGCAGATCTTAAACATACTAGTATCATCATATAGATCATTAACAGATTCATCATATCATTCATATAACATAACTGTTATCATGGCAGACTCATATAACATAACTGTTATCATGGCAGACTCATCACACATGCATACTTGTAAAAATACAGTAAACACGTAACCAAATCAGCCCCTTATACACGTAGCTCTGATGCCATTGTTGGGTTCCGAAGGCATAAAACGCAGCGGATAAACGTAAATAAAACAAAAATTCGAAACCCAAAAACAGGATCCATGTATAATTATGGGCAGATTATGGAGATAACGAATCATACCTTTCAAGAGATTAACTTTTACGAACTCAACGGAGATCCTAGCTATCACGCTTTGTGTCTACCTCTCGGAGAAACACCTCTATGGTATCCACACGAGCACCTTCAAGAACGTCTCACGAACTTGACTACGGAATGGATGTACTAGCCTCCTTCTTGACGATCTGAATTGCCTCTGCCTCTCTTTGCTGCTAGGGTTTTCTTAAAAAACGTTTAAGCCTCTTTAACCTCTCATTATCTATTTATAATGACTGATTAAAAAGGCCCATAATAGCAAAGCCCAACCCTAGTAGGTATTGGATTAAATAATAAAAACGAATTTCTATTATTTAATTAATAACTAAGTCATACTTAATTATTATGGGCAAAAACATTCCTTTTAATTCGAATTTATATTATCTCAATTAAGTCTTACTTAATTATAATAAAATTCAAATAATCATCAATTAATTTAAATCCATAATTTAAATTAACTATTCCATTAAGTGCTCTATTTGTGCGACCCTATAGGCTATTATTTAATTGGCAATAATTTTATTCTCTAATAAAATTATAAACAATGAGCGGTATCTAGTAATACATCATTGTTACCCAATTAAACAATAATTAAATCGTGATTAGATAAAACCTTTCGTGATTAATGTTTTTTTCCGTGTAATATAATCCCTTTAACCATACATATTATAGATTAAACTCGAGGCATGTATTTAGTCATCCTCTTCAACATTTAATCTGGGTTTACTTGATGCATGAGTAGATTATTGAAACAAATCATTATTTGAGCATGGCCATGCTTTTATAATCTCACTCAATCAAGAGGCCAATAATATCTCTCCTAATTATAGGAGGGTTAAATCCTTTATCTATCATTCATATTTCTCATACGACTCATGATATACCCGATGTCCACTTTTATCATCACCCGATCAAAAGTAACTTTTAATGTAGTCAAAGTATATTAATCCTCGTATAGAAATATAGTGATTTCAAGTCAAAGGATCGTTACACCATTATCACTGTGAGTCTTTCTTATGACTTTATTAAACATGAAGAATCTCACTGTGGGTCTGTCCAGTACCATGTACTCTCACATGTACCTATGTATTGACTTCAGTATCCCCATACTTATAACCAATGAGATGTGGTTATCTTGTCAAACAACATACTAGTCTATCTATGTATTATTATTGTCCTATATAATAATACTCGACTAGGGACCTTTAAGAATATGATATATTATATAATCTCAAGTTCAAGTCATGTACTTAAACTATACAATTTGTATCATGATTCTAAGGACATTTATTATGCTAACAAAATATCGCAGTAATTAAGGTCATAATAAATAAATTTATTGAATGATCAACTGACATAAAGATAAAAGAATAATGTATTGCCTCTAGGGCACCTACACTAACAGAATGCTCATAGACAATGGCTCTTCAGTAAATATCCTCTTCAAGCACACAATGGATAGAATGCAGTTAGGGAACGTCCGCTCAAATGAATGTCGAGAAGACCCACTCTATGGCTTCGGCCACAACTTAGTCCCGATCCAAGGAACTTTGTATCTGCCAGTCATCTTTGGATCTGCTCCTAACCAAGTGACTCATGTCATCAAGTTTTATGTGATCAACGTTCCTTCCTCATACAACAGAATTATTGGCAGATCAACTCTAACCATGATGCAAGCAATAACTTCAATCTCCCATATCAAGATTAAGTTCCCAACCCCGACGGGAGTCGGGGAGATTAAAGGAGATTACGGAGTTGCTGAAACATGCTACAACCAGGGGATAGTTATGGCAGAAACCCATCAAGATAACAAGAGGAAGGCTACGGTCCTTCACAAGCAACAAAGCACGAAGAAGCACCGACCCCGGACAAGGGAAGAAGCAAGCAAAACAAGTCCAGAAGAACTGGCAAGCAACCAAGTCATGGTAGTGGACAAGACAAATCGAGTACTAGACCAACCTCGTCCTACCATGCAAGCAACCGAAGAACCTGAAAAAGCAAACAACTATCTAAAGATGAACTCTGAAGCCCGGATTCATCAAATGATCTCAAACAAAGAACAAGCAAAAATTGAAGCAGTAGTCGAAACAGAAGAAGTCGAAGTAGATGAAACCAATTCAAGCAAAAAAGTGAGGATTGGGTCAGGACTCGAGGAGTCCTTCAAGGAGAGATTAGTATCCCTGCTCCGGGGGTATAAAGACGTTTTTGCCTGGAGTCCAAGGGACATGCCAGGACTATATGAGTCCATAGCAATGCACAGCTTGGATGTCAACCCCAACAGAAAACCAGTAAAACAGAAGAGAAGAAACTTTGCTCCGGAGAGGCAGAGAGCCATTGACGAAGAAGTAGAAAAGCTACTCAAAGCAGGAATCATCAAAGAAATCAAATATCTGGAGTGGCTAGCTAATGTGGTCATGGTTAAGAAGTCCAACGGTAAATGGAGAATGTGTGTGGACTACACTGACCTAAATGATGCATGCCCGAAGGACCCGTATCCTCTTCCAAACATTGATCAACTAATAGATGCCACCTCAGGACATGTAATGCTAAGTTTCATGGATGCTTTCTCCGGATACAACCAAATAAAGATGAACCCGAAGGACATCCCTAAGACAGCATTCATAACTCACAGAGCAGTATACGCTTATGTGATGCTACCCTTCGGGCTTACCAGCGCAGGATCCACTTACCAAAGAGCCATGAACAAGATATTCAAGTCCCAGATTGGGAGAAACTTGGAATGCTATGTCGATGACATGATTTCTAAATCAACAACTATACCAGGGCACGTGGAAGATCTGAAGGAGTGCTTTGAAAATCTGAGGAAGAACCAACTCAAGCTAAACCCGGAGAAATGCACCTTCGGAGTAGGAGCAGGAAAGTTCCTAGGATTCATGATCAACAACAGAGGTATAGAAGCCAATCCGGAGAAAATAAAAGCAATCCAGGAGATGAGAGCTCCGAGGACCCAAAAAGATGTGCAGAAACTAGCAGGATCACTAGCAGTACTCAGGAGATTTGTCTCAAGACTAGCAGAGAGGTGCTTACCTTTCTTTGATTTACTCAAAGGAGCAACCAACAAGAAAGAGGTAAACTGGAGCCCAGAGTGCCAGAAAGCATTCGAGGAAATCAAATCCTACCTCTCTCACCCACCAGTCCTAACTAAAGCTGAGCCAGAAGAGCCTCTCTACTTATACTTATCAGCAGGAGCACAAGCCGTAGGAGCTGCCCTAATCAGGGAAGGGAATGGAATACAGCAACCAGTCTACTATGTAAGCCAGGTCTTAAAAGATGCAGAAACAAGATACCCAAGATTGGAAAAGTTTGCCTTTGCTTTGGTTACAACATCAAGGAAACTCAGACACTACTTCCAAGGGAGGGAGATCAGAGTAGTGACAAATCAACCACTAAGGAAAATACTCCACAAGCCAGATATCTCGGGAAGACTCGTTAATTGGGCTGTGGAATTGAGCCAGTTCAACCTAAGCTTCATTCCCAGGACTGCAATCAAAGCTCAAGCTCTTGCAGATTTCATAATCGAATGCAACTTCCCGGAAGAAGACCAAGAGACAATGGACACGGATCAGGAGCCAAAAAAGGAAATTAGTCTGGGAGCCTGGACCTAAAAGGTAGATGGTTCTTCAACAACCGAGAGGTCAGGAGCTGGACTCATACTCAGGAGCCCAGAAGGATTTAAGATTCAGATAGCTATATCATTCAGCTTCCCAGCAACAAACAATCAAGCAGAATATGAGGCGTTGATCGCAGGACTAAAGCTCTCCCGGACTCTAAGGGTCCAGAACTTAAAAATCTACAGCGACTCCCAGATAGTGGTCAAGCAAACAAACGGAGAATATATAGCGAAGGACCCTATTCTGGTGAAGTACCAAGCGCTGGTTCAGAGCTACTTAGCCTCAATCCCAAACCACCAAGTCCTCCAGATATGCCGAGAAGAAAATGAAGAATCGGATATCCTATCCAAATTAGTCCGGAATTCATCAGATCTGGACTGCTCAGTCTACTTCGAAGAACTCCACAGACCATCCATTGACTCCGGAGAGGTCTTGGAAATAGAAAGCACCCAAAATTGGATGACTCCATTCATAAACTACTTGGACAAAGGGGAGCTCCCAGAAGATAAAGGAAAAGCTCAAAGATTGAAAGCAAAATCAGCCAAGTTCTTCCTCGAAGAAGGAGTACTCTACCGCAGGACCTTTTCATCTCCAATCCTGAAGTGCATCGGCCCAGAAGAAGCAAAGTACTGCTTGACAGAAGTACATGAAGGAATATACGGTGACCACATGTCTGCCAAAGCCCTAGCTCATAAGATCGTAAGACAAGGTTACTACTGGCCAACAATTCATCAGGATGCAATAGAATTCGTCAAGAAGTGCAAGGAGTGCCAGCTCTTCAGCAATGTGTCCCGGATAAGCCCAGTCCTACCATCCTCAGTCCTGTCACATATCCCCTTCGCTGTTTGGGGTATTGATATCATGGGACCCTTCCCTCGAGCAAAAGGAGACCTCAGGTACCTACTAGTCACTATTGATTACATGACAAAATGGGTTGAAGCAAAAGCAATGAGGACAATCAATCAGCAAGACTGCATAAAGTTTATGGACAACATTTTGATGAGATTCGGGATACCATGAGTCCTAGTATCAGACAATGGGCCCCAATTCATCGGATCAGAGTTCGAGTCTTAACTCCAAGAGCGCGGGATCAAGCACAAAAAATCATCAGTGGCATATCCCCAAGGAAATGGCCAAGTAGAAGTAACCAACAGAATCCTACTCCGAGGTATCGAGAAAAGACTCAAAGAAAGCAAAAGCAAGTGGCCAGAAGAACTACAAAGCGTACTTTGGTCCTATAGGACAAGCCCAAGGACAAGCACGGGAGAAACTCCATTCAAACTAACTTATGGAACAGAAGCAATGCTGCCCATTGAAGTGGGCTCTCCTTCCCACAGAGCAATACACTTCGAAGAAGAAGCAAATGAAGAAGGACTCAAAACAAACATGGAACTAATTGATGAGGTCCGGGACCAAGCTGTAGAAAGAATGGAGAAATACAAGGAGAAAACAAGAGAGCATTTCAGTAAGAAGTCAAGAGTCAAAAACTTCCAAGTTGGAGACCTAGTCCTTCGAGACACTGAAGCATCAGACCCTACAAACACCGGAAAGTTAATGCCTAAATGGGAAGGACCATACAAGATCAAAGAAGTCCTCAGGCCAGGAACATACAAGCTCTTGAACATGGATGCCTCAGAAGTCCCAAACACTTGGCATGGACTAAGGCTAAGGAAATTCTATCAGTAGTAAAGCAAACAAAGCAACCAAAACACTTGTAGACAATATTAGCAACCAACCAAAATGTTTCTCATTCTATATTGTATGAATGATCAATGAAAAGCTTTCTCTTTAACTTGCATATTTTTAGAAATCCACCACTAGTCCGGACGAGCCATTAGTCAGGACTAGAGCAACCAAATTTTACTTAGAATTAATTTTCTAACTAAAAGCAACCACTAGTCCGGACAAGCCATTAGTCAGGACTAGAGCATCCAACTTTTACTTAGAATTAATTTTCTAACTAAAAGCATCCACTAGTCCGGACAACCTATCAGTCAGGACTAGAGCAACCAACTTTTACTTAGAATTAATTTTCTAACTAAAAGCAACCACTAGTCCGGACAAGCCATTAGTCAGGACTAGAGCATCCAACTTTTACTTAGAATTAATTTTCTAACTAAAAGCATCCACTAGTCCGGACAACCTATCAGTCAGGACTAGAGCAATCGACTTTTACTTAGAATTAATTTTCTAACTAAAAGCAACCACTAGTCCGGACAAGCCATTAGTCAGGACTAGAGCATTCAACTTTTACTTAGGATTAATTTTCTAACTAAAAACATCCACTAGTCCGGACAACCTATCAGTCAGGACTAGAGCAATCAACTTTTACTTATAATTAATTTTCTAACTAAAAGCAACCACTAGTCCGGACAAGCCATTAGTCAGGACTAGAGCATCCAACTTTTACTTAGAATTAATTTTCTAACTAAAAGCAGCCACTAGTCCGGACAAAAGGATTAGTCAGAACTAACCAGCAAAATTATACTTGAAAAAATATTCTAAGGCAAAAACAAACTACAGAAACAGACTAAAACAACAACAATGAAAGCATTCATTACAAATTCACCGGCCTCAAACGAGCCCGGAACAAAGTACAAAAAAATATTACAAGAACCAAGTATTATCAAGTCTTAAATCAGTAGCAATTTTACAAATCAAATATAGATCAGGACTCCGGAGCATTAGGAGGCAGGAAACTGGGACAAGGGCCATCGAACGGCTCCGGTTCACCTAGTCCAAGCTCAATATCTTCCTTGGCTTTGATAAACTCAGAGACGAAACTATCCCAATCAGCCTCCAGATTCATCTTGATATGCTTTTCAGCAATCAACCAGCACCGAGCTATCTCCGGAGCACCAGCATTGGCAAGGGCTCTATCGTACTCCTCGGACCTTTTAAATTCAGCAACAACTTAAGACTCCGGACGCACAGCGGACATCTGCTTCCGGAGCTCAGCTAACTCTGACTTTAATTCGGAAGCCTCCTTTTCAGCATTTTCCGCCCGGATTGTTACCTCATTCAGGTGCTTATTCAGTCCGGAGAGGGAATTGTCTTTCACAATTATCTGGTCCCGGAGCTGACTAATCTCCGAGTCCTTACCAGCAATGGTACTCCGGGAGATTTTAAGTTCATTGTAGGCCAGAGAAGCTGATCCGGCCATATACCCGCCAAGCTGCAAAAAATGGAAAAACTCAGAAAAATATTCTAAGGCAAACCAAGGCAAAAAACAAGAACGGAAAGAAAATACCTGACCCCAGAGCCGGGAACACTCCTTCATTGTGGCATCAAATCCGGACTCATTCATCTTACTCCACTGAGGTTGAGTCGGAATCCCAGCCATGAAGCGAGCCACCTTCTCCTCCAGCCCCGGACCATCTTCATTCGGACTATCCACATCAACTGCTTTCCCTTTGCCAGCCCCGGACCCAGAGCCAGCTTCATAGTTTTCAGCCCTAGGAGGTTTTGACCCAAGAGTCCGGAGCCTCTTCCTCCTCCGCCCAGAATCAGCACCCGGAACCTCCCCAATAGGACCTAGATCCTCAAGATTGTCAAACTCATTACCCATATCCAACTCAACATTATGCTCCGGAGTGGATTGGTTCACATGAACTTCAGGCTCCGGGTTGGGGATGGCATTGCTCTGCGATCCCTCCTCGGCCGAGGCGTTCGATCCGGAGCCACCAGCAGCATTCTTCTTTGGCAACTTGAAAGCCTTGCCCAAACCTTTCAGAGCATCACTGTAAGCGGAGGATGACATGTCCGGATTATAATGTGGTAAACCTGCAGGAAACAAACAAAAAACACAAGTCAAAAACAAGAAGCAAACAAGAAGGGGAGCAGATAAGAAACATTTAAAAGGTCCGGACAAGAAAGAAAACTACTTACAGCCCAGCCTATGCAGAGTTCTATGATTCATAAAGGTGTCTCGGGTCATCTGGAAACCCAGACATTCACAAAATGCAAAAAATAACCGGAGAGCGTCACCCCGGAGCACATCCCTGCGGAAGCGAGTCCGGACTCCTTCCGAAGCTATATGGGGTAAATAGTGCAAGTCCAAACCCCGGAGCATGATCAACTCCCCATTCCAAAACTTCAGCGAAGATTGCTGAATAACGGGCCTATAAGAGCCACCGTATCCACACTCCGGAGCCCGGAACCGAAGCTCGTATAACAGAAACTGGCTGGACCGGACTAAATGAAAGATGTGATGCCACAGCTTGAACGTGGGCTGAACTTTAAATTGATTGCAAGTGGCAATGAACCAAGTCATCCACTTTATTCCATTAGGCGTTATCTGTATTGGAGAGATCTTGTACACATATTTGCACAAATGTTTTAGAAACAAATGCCAGTGCGGATTCCATCCAGACCGGAGATGCTCCAACCACACGGGAACGAAGCCATCAGCCGGCCTATGATGAGCCCTCTCGTCCGGAGTCGGCCACCTCCACTCAATCCGCCGATCCAACTGAAAAGCAGCCCGGACCGCCGAATCCTGGGCTTCATTATCTAGCCCAGAATACTCATCCTTCAACTCATAGTGCTCCTTAGCCACTATGCTGTTAGCAAACTTCCTATCAAAAGCTTCCCTATAATAGGGCCCCGGGCCAGCATTCTCCTGCCTAGCATATCCGGACCTAATGCTCCTAAAATAAAAACTATTTTCTATCTCCTCACTCTTAGTAACAAAATAACCAAGATTCTCCACCCACAAACCCTCCGGACTACAGGGTACCTTCTGTGAAGATATTTTAGCAACTGTAAGCTTCGTTATTGCCTCAGAATCCAAAGTGGAAGCCCTCTTCCCCATCTCAACCCGTTCAGAATCAGCAGAAGACTCAGAATCCGAACTAGATGGCCCCGGATAACAAGTTATGAAGGCCTTGGCAAGAGCTTTAGTCCGGACCATAAACCTAAAAACAAATTACAAAGGTTAGTCTAAAACTCCTACAGTTTATTTATCTTTGAAGCTACATGGTCCGGACTACCCTATGATTCAATTTTATTTACAAGTCAAAATCAGTCAGTCCGGAGACCCAACCAAAATATAAAACTAAACGTCCTCTCCAGACTGGAAACCCCTGAACCCAAACAAACAACCCTAGCCTATTATATAAACAACCCAAAAACAACAACCAATTACAAACGCAAAACCTAGCTTATTAGTCCGGACTAAGTACCCAAGTCCGGACTCTAACGGAAAACCCTAATTCCAGAAAAACTATCATTACAGAATCAAACACCAAAATATAGACAAAAACATATATATACACACACATATATATAGATATACAAGACAATCAAAACAAGAACTAAACACAACATCATACAAAAACTATAGCAGAAACACAAAACCCAATCGCACAACAAACTAAAATAAAGAAAAGAAGAGTAAGAAACTTACAAATGAAGAGATTACGGAGAAATTGGGGAAGACAGACAACGGCGGCGCACCAGCAAGAAATCCCGACGGAAAAAATTCAGAGAAAAGAGAGAAAAATAAGAAGAGAAGATGAAGAAAAGTAAAAACTAAAGAAAGAGGGCAGCCCCTCTTTTTATAGAGGCAGTGAAAAATCCGACATCCACGCCACATGGCACGATCCCAGCCACCCATCATAAGCAGTAATTATTAAAGAGTAATTATTACAGCACGTCTTTCCATACCCTTACAGCTGTAATAATTCAAATAATTGGGGGGAAAAACCCCAAAACCGTTTCAACTTCCAAGTCCGGAATCCTCTCACTCAACGAACTCCGGACTGGGGGGCAAGAACAGCTCAACTCCTGCCAAAGACAACCCCCTTAGTCCTGATTCGCTGAACTCAACGCACTCCGAACTGGGGGCAAGAAAAGCTCAACTCCTGCCAAAGACAACCACCTTAGTCCTGATTCGCCGAACTCAGCGAACTCCGGACTGGGGGCAAGAAAAGCTTAACTCCTGCTAAGGAAAACCACCTTAGTCCTGATTCGCTGAACTCAACGCACTCCGGACTGGGGGCAAGAAAAACTCAACTCCTGCCAAAGACAACCACCTTACTCCTGATTCGCTGAACTCAACGCACTCCGGACTGGGGGCAAGAAAAACTCAACTCCTGCCAAAGACAACCACCTTAGTCCTGATTCGCTGAACTCAACGAACTCCGGACTTGGGGGCAAGAAAAGCTTAAATCCTGCTAAAGACAACCACATTAGTCCTGATTCGCCGAACTCAACGCACTCCGGACTGGGGGCAAGAAAAACTCAACTCCTGCTAAAGACAACCACCTTAGTCCTGATTCGCTGAACTCAACGAACTCCGGACTTGGGGGCAAGAAAAGCTTAACTCCTGCTAAAGACAACCACCTTAGTCCTGATTCGCTGAACTCAACGAACTCCGGACTGGGGGGCAAGAAAAGCTCAAGTTCTTTTAACAAAACAATCAAAAGCTCATGTTCTACAAACATACCCAAATTCACTCCCCAATCCAAAAAATCTGCATAAGGGAGTGGGGGGCACATGATAGTCCATATAGCTCCTGGGAGGGCTACTCCTAGACTCCTAACTCTACATAGCTCCTGGGAGGACTACTCCTAGGCTCCCAACTACATACAGCTCCTGGAAGGACTAGTCCTAGACTCCTAACTCCATACAGCTCCTGGGAGGACTAGTCCTGGCCTCCCAACTCAGTCTAGTCCTAACACTACAGTCCTGACTAGTCCAGTCCCGCGACCCCAACCTTGAGTAATCCCAGCATGTGAGATGCTGACCCAAGCACATGATGGGAGTAACTGTCACGCATCAATCATGGGAATAATCAAGGCACGTGTCGGAGGATCCTCAAAACATTCCTCGGTCAGTCCCGTACTGACACATGTAAAGCATCCACTCCCGCCAGGTATCCTCCGCTCCCAGGACCAATGGCTACGATTCAAAGGTACCAACCCTAAAACCCTATCATTGGGCTATAAATAGCCCAAGAAGGTGAGGTTTTGGGGTTAATCACTCTCTCACATTCATATACACACACAGCCACCGTACATTCATATTCATCCTCATCTTCCCAAAAAACTAGTTCTTACTCTCACGCCGGAGGCGCCGCGGGACTCCAACCCCCCTTCCGGTGTTGTTTTATAGGAACCCAACCACAGCTACACCTCTACAGCGGCGAAGGGTCCAGGACGGCGTCGAAGGAGCAGCCCCGCCACCAGGAGTTATCAGTAAATATAACAATTTGTGTGACACAGCGACATAAAAACTGTAACCTCTGCTTGGGTGATATTGACCAAGGTCCAAGGCCTTATAATAATGGTCGGAGCAGAGCCTGTTTCCGGACATGAGCATAGAAAGTTGTCTTTTTTAAGGAGAGGAGTGCGGACAGGATCTTAAGGTAAACGAGGCAAACATATAAGCTGGTATGGTAGCAGAGCATCAAAGGCCCAGTCGCAATAGACATTCCAGAGCATAGCATCCAGGTGATGCAACATGACTCTATGTGGTGAATCCGTGAAGAATATGAGACCAAGGTTGCTTGACTTTTGTTCTCAGTTTTGCTAGCTCTAGTTAGCGGCATTGACCATAAGAGATTTTGCAGCTGAAGTATTCATGTTTATTTTTGTAGTCAATTTATTATTTTTGTCTGTACAGAGTCTGTTTATAATACGCCAAGTTAGAGTAGTTTATCTGAGTTTTAACAAAAGGAAGCTTTATGGTTGGGGATGCATAGTTTAAAGTGCTTGAAGCTTGAAGCCTTTGGTATTTTTCCTTTGATGGTCAATATATTGATTCTGATGCAACTGGAGTAATTTAAGTACACGGATTGAAATGACGGCTACATCCGGTATATAACCATGACACCAAGTCAAGAGGAGAAAGGGTTGAAGAGGAGAGGAATAAACTATTAGACAATCAAATGGAGAAAGGAAATCATAACCAAGTAGTATGAGATTGCCCAAGACAAAATTAAAACAAAGCCTAAAGTTTAAGAAAGGAGAAACCACAGTAACAAATATTCTGTCTGAGGAAATCCAAAACGCACCTCTTAGACATCCTAGTTAATTATTTGCATATATAAAGTAACATGGAGATGGGTTTTCATCACTTATATTTAGTGTACTAATACATCTTGTTCAAAATCCACATCCTTCAGAAAATATCTGCAGTTAAGCTTAAGATGGTTTCGAAGCTCGCAACTACTTATCATGAATTTGAACCATTTTACAATTGGCAACGTGAGGAAGGCAGCGACACTCTTGTGCTCCATCTCCCAGGTACACTATATCTATCTATCCATGTATATATTATAGTTCCTATCTCTTTTGAACACTAACTTCACCCCTTTTTAGCATTGTACCCACCAAGTTGTAAAAAATTACTAAAGTTGCAACTGATTTATTTTTGTTAATTCATAATTACATATATATTAATCTTCTATTAAAAACTTCTGTTGAAAGTTTCTTAAACTTCTCTTGGAAATTAAGATTGTGTACTACATACTCTTGAATTTGAATTTCAGATTGAAATTAGTTTGTTTAGGATAATCCCAAATACAGACCTAAGACCTTACCTACTATATATTGTGTATACAAATTCCGGTTGATAATTCCATTAGAGGTTGATTAATTGTCCAAGGAATGGGTGGTGAAAAAGCTGACAAGTTCTTTAGCCTGTAAGATTTGAATGCAGATAATGGTCGGAAGTACAGAAGAACGAAACTGTGGAATGGGAACAAAGAGAATGTGGTTGTCGACTTTGTTGTTGCTGATCATTGTGGTTTATCTTCTTCCTCAATAAGGAGCACGACAACAGGTAAATTAGTTGTTATTAAATATTGTCTCTTTGTATATGTGAATGTAACTAAGGCCTTCTGTTTGAGTTTGTTCTGCTGGTGTGTTAACAGGATCTATGGCCAACGTTCATACTCCGTCCCCAAAACCAACTGATCACCTCTGTTCACCCCAACAATAGTTAATACTGGGAGCCAAAATAAAATACCTACAAGTACAGAATCTAATTCTTACAAAATTTAAACCGCAATCATACTTAGGCTTATGTTCTGACTACCCATTGTTGTGTCTGTAATGCAATGTTGACGGAATTCACGCCAAATATTGTTAGGTTGCTGGGAAAGAGGACGAAACTTGGTGACTTGCCTAGGCCAGGTAATTTTAATAAACAGTTGCAAGTACTATTTCTTTTCTTAATTTACTCTGTGTTTTTCTTACAAAACAACTGCTATTTTATATTTATGATGCAGATATGCGTTTAATATTTGGTTGGTAGAATGTAGTAGTCCAATTGTTACTCCCCGATCAAATAATAGAGGAAACTACATGAATCCCCCTGAAGGTAGTCGAAACAAAACTCCTTTATAAGATGTAACAAATTTAGGTAGCGCCTCATTTCCTAGAAAAATAGTGAGAGATAAATATTAGATTCTACCATTGTTAAGCTTTTGTCTTTCTATCTTTATGGTAACAGGAAGAACTGAAGAATTGTTGTTTTGAATTATGAAACAGAGGAAACGCGATCAACCATTAATGATGTTTCCTTAAATGGACATGAACGTTTGAACCGGAAAGGGAAGGAAAATTATCTTGGATCTGATAGAGAATTATTCATAGATGAGATTGTTACTGATGATAAGGAAGAAAGTAATGAATTTAATGAAGGTGATATCTATGTAACATTTCGTCTTGGTTATGTGTTATGTAATTATAAATTACCATTTTATGTTTTCTTGCAGGTCCAAATGTTGTTGCTCCTTCACCGTGGTCTGATGATTCTGATGGACTAGAGTATAAAGCAAGTGGTTGTGAATCAAGTGGTAAGAAATACATAGATGGTACTCCTACAAAATTTCCCAGATTATATTTGGTGCACTAAAATAAAAAAAATACAGATGATGCAGATTGTCTTAATGGGTCTCATGATGTTGATGATGAAGACAGTGTTAATGAGATAAATTCGTAATGTAATTTGACGCAGAGCAGACGTGCACGGCAACGTGTCATTCTTGAGGAGTATGCTTCTTTGGGTGCTCCTACTACAATATATTCGAAATTCCATGCTTGGATGTGGAAGGAGGAAAGGGTAAATAAAAATGTGACTAACAGTTGTCCTATATTTTCTCTTTGTTGTATAAAAGGTGCAGTGAGATTGTCACTGATCCCTCCTACCCCTCAGTATTTGCTGGATTTATATAACGGTAAGGAAAAAGGTCCTGCTTTTCATAGATTGATACGGCTCTACAATGCAATTTTTGCCTTTACTTCTACTGGCGGTAACATAGATCATCTAATCAACAATGGAAGGGCGCCTTATGTATACAGATTAAATGGTCAGAACCACCATGTTTTTGGATCTTTAATACCGAATGAAAATGAAACACCCAAATTTTATCAACTTTACATTTATGACACCATTAACGAAGTTGATAATCGTCTTCAGTGGGTTAGTGTTCAAGATCGACAAAGTGTTGATAAAGAGGTTGTACGAGGTCTTATAACAATGTTAGATGAAATAAATCAATTGGTTGGTGAGTTTAGGGAGTAGCGTGATCTGTATGAAAGCGATAAAATTGTTGATCTGCATATTATACTGAAAGTTATTAGATCTGAAAGTGGAAGAGAGTGTCATATTTCTAGCATTGATGAAGTTGTTGGCATTATAGTTGGCGACACTGAAGAAACATGTGGCGACCGTGATATTGTTGTGAGTGAAAAAAGTAAATGTTTAGTCTGTGTTTCTTATGTTCATCCCAAGTTGATGGATTTACAGTATCCTTTACTCTTTCCACATGGAGAAGATGGATTTCACCCCAAGATAAAATTTCAAAAGACCGCTGATAGTTCTTGCAAACCACGGGGGTTTTTATCTCTGAAGAATTACTACTCATATGCTTTCCAAATTAGAGAGACTGATGGTAAACTATATTTAATAAAAAATATTGAATTGTTTATTTTCTACAGAAATAAATAATGAATTTTGTATTGTAGGGTTGACTCATCGGCTTGGAGGAAGACTATTTCAACAGTATATGGTAGATGCCTTTTCTACCATTGAACAGACACGACTATGGTGGTTTCGTACTCACCAAACTACTTTACGGATTAAATTATATAGAAATATTTGTAGATCTGTTAGCAAAGGTGATGTGGACACTTCAAATACCGGTAAAGGTATAGTTCTGCCAGCTGGCTACGTTGGTCGAAGTGATACATGCAACAAAATTTCCAAGATGCGTTGGCCGTATGCCGTTACATCGGACATCCAGACATATTCCTGACTATGATCTGTAATTCTCTTTGGGATGAAATACAGAAGATGATGGAGTATGAGCCTGGTTGTATTGCTCCAAACTGTCCCGACATCATATCAAGGGTGTTTAGACTAAAACTTGATCAGTTAATGGGAGATATTAAGGACAAAAAGCACTTTGGGGTTTGTATTGGAGGTAAGAGTGCTTACGAGGAATTTCTGAGTATATTTTGTAATTACATTATTACATTAACTGAAACACATGTTCAGGTACTATAATTATGTTGGTGGTATTGTGATTGTAATTGCAGAAAAACTAATTTATGATATTCCAATTCAGGGGGAAGTTGTGGGCGAAGTTATCATTGACAAGGTTAATGAGGACGTTAATTGGTACCTAACAAAATGCACAAGATGCCTCAATGAAGTTCCTTTCATAGTTGGAAAATTCAAATGTCAAAATTGTAAGAGGATCATACCACATCCCAAAAGAAGGTAATATGAAAAAGAATTAGTTTACAGAAGTATGAACATTTAGCAATTTGTGGATGCATAATCAGTTTCTTCCTTATACTGTTTTCGGTTGGAAACAAGATGCTCAGATGACACTGGATCGTTGACAATATTTTTACCTCATACAGCCGTTGCTCAAATTGCACAGAAAAGTGTTGAAGATCTGTACTCTCCGGATAAAGAGGTATACCTCCAACATTTTACTAGAATAATCTTGTAAAATATATCAAATATATTACTATAATCACTCAATTACACGTGTAGGAACTGAGAGAACAACAATTTCCGTCATATTTGAAAATATTTGAGAAGCAGAAATACAATATGACGGTCCTCATTACAGAGGAAAATGTCATGAACGGATCAGAAGTGTATGAAGCTACTGGAATTGGTAACGGAAATGAATCTGGTGGGAACTTCACTCTGTCTTCTAACCAAACTGTTGAGACAAATAAAATGTCAGCTATGAATGTAAGATATTAGCATCATAAGTACCTTATTGCTATAAAAAAATCTAATGTCTGACTACCTTTTCGCATATAGGTATCAGTGAACGAAGATACATTAATGTAATCCCTAAACACAGCCAAATCAACAATCAAGAAGGTTCGAGCAAGGAAACTTCACGTACCAGTGCCATTTGACGAAGAAGGTCAAATTCAGAAGAAGCCTAAATCAGACAAAGTATGTAACCTCATTTTTACATTTGACTACATCTTATTATTTCCCTATTTGTCTTCTCTGACCAGAAATAAACATTCCCCAGAAAAAGAA
The DNA here is from genome assembly GCF_009905375.1 of Apium graveolens. Classification (NCBI taxonomy): domain Eukaryota; kingdom Viridiplantae; phylum Streptophyta; class Magnoliopsida; order Apiales; family Apiaceae; genus Apium; species Apium graveolens. The sequence goes on from NC_133650.1 coordinate 187,018,400, forward strand.
GGCCAAGTGAAGAGAACTATGAGATTAAGTAATATGAGGACTTTTGTTTACGTACACCAAATTTTTGCAGTTGTAACTCCTCAAACTATGTGACATTATATTTTGTTAACAACCTCAGCTGTAATTGACTGCATTTTGTTATCATAAGATATGAATGAAGTACTTCCACATATTGCTCATGGCAAACTATGACTAATTAGAGGGAAATTCCCGTACATTACAAAGACCTTACAACGGTACGATATTCGGAAAATTCTCCACCTACAGCTGCAAAGTATAAAAACAAAAGTATGACAAAAAAATTGTTGATTTTTGCAATATCAATAAAGCAAACAAGTCAATTTTAAGCACACTACAATCAAATAAAAAGGAAAATTATTAAAACTTTTCTTCATCATTTATATTTGTGGGGAAGTAAATGCTGATATCAAATCATATAATTGCAAATGGTGGTAGGTGATAAACATAATACATTATGCTCCTGTAACCATAAGGTAAGTTATTCATACCAGAGAACTTTCAACTAAAAAATAAAATAGCATCATACGTAGGCTGCGAAGAACATCATGTCCAAAGCAAAGTTTGACGACCTAAGTAGCCTGAAAGTTGGGAAGTTTGATTGGAAAAACAAAGTAAGAGTTGTAAGGTTTTGGAGAGGAGCAACAAGAAAGGGCGAGATTTTCAAAAGCTTCAACATCATTCTCTTAGATGACAAGATAAACTATGTTATGAAGCTTTATTCTTATACATTAACCTGCAGATTGTAATGTCCATTTTATGCAAAACTCCTAGAATAGCAGGATGCACACTTTCATCCCTGGAAACGCAGATGACGTGCTAAAAGATAAGTTCACTGTGGGCAAGTGCTATATCATTAGAAAGTTTATCATTCAGGCATATAAACCCGATGACAAGTTCTTATGCCTCACAAATGATGTGCAGTTGGTTTTCTCAAAAGACACTCAAATGAAAGAGATTGAGGAAAGTACATGTAGTATTGAAACTAATGTGTTTGATTTCTATGATCATAGCGGGCTGATAGAGCTTACAAAACAAACAATTCAGGCAGGTGAAATCAATAAATCAAAGTTTTTCATTTCTCAACCTATAACTGAAAGTAACATGTGTAAATAACTGTATCCACAGATGTAATTGGAATTGTCAAATTTTATCAGCCACTCACACATTTGGTTAACAGATTCAATGATGCTCAGAAGCAAGTGAAGCTAATACTCACCGATAGAAGGTTACATTTTCCTTCTACGTTTGATATCCATATTTATAGGTTATTTTCATCATTATTCCTCATATATACTGAAAATAATGCGTAGGTCCTCAATCAATGTCACTTTCTGGGATACATTTGTTGAAATGTTCGATGAACAGATGAAAGAAGTTCATGAAAAACCTACTATACTGAGTATAGCAAGTAGTCGAGTATGATTGTGGAATGGTATTATATTACTAACTTCTTCCGTTAATTGATCATTCCAAACACTGTGTATGTATTTTGACGCGTTTCGATAAACACTGTGCATGTATAAATACGCGTTTCGCTTCGAATATCAAGTTGATCTTTCAAGTGTAGGGGGACTCAATGTTATATCAACTAAAATCATTACAATATCATGCAGCTAAGGCAGAAGTAAGTGAAGAACTTATTTATTAAACATGTATAAACATGTAATGTATGCAACACTTTTAACATTTCCCAAATCTCATTAGATTGACCCAACTTGTTTTCCAACAAGAAATGTATGCAATGGACAAGCATGCACAGGTGGAAATTCTGAATGTTGCAAGAATTATAAGCCTAGGGAAGGAATACATCATGGTACTGCAAAACTAAACAACTTCCTAATTTTACTTCATTCAAAGTGACAATAAATGTACTTGCAGAGACAAATTTGTGCACACCTCATTATCACTGCTCTGGAAGAGACCAATACATGGTACAAGACGGTTTGCACACAATGCTTTGAAGAAATAGAAATTAAGGAAGATAGATGGTATTGTATCCATTGCAATCGTATCCTGCCTTGCCCCGACAAGAGTTATCTTACAGATTACAAACTACTCCGCCACATAAAATATTGTCAACATTTCACACCACATTCAAACCTTATATTGCATCTTCAATATACATAGGTTCAAGCTAACTATAAAGGCATCGGATAATACGGGTTGCATTGACATCATCGTCAATGACCAGCAGATAAGAGCTATCCTCGGAAAAAGAGATGTCCACCTCCTGAAACAGGTAACAACTCAAACTTTAACCAATCATTTTCTGCATTATTCCACACACCATTAACTTCATTGTCTACATTCAGATGAGAGAAGATAAGTCCTTCCCTTCAAAGTTGAAAGCATTGGTTAACAGAAAATACACTATCAAACTTATCATCAAGGAATTCAATGTAGTGCACAAGGCCACAACATACTTGGCAACAAATAATTGCACAGCCTTCATCGATCCAAACCAACACCTACCTGATGACAAAGCCTGTATGCAGCAACAGATAGCCACGGTATGCCATTACACCCTATCATATTACCATATTACAAAGAAGTTATCTCTGAATACACTTTTTCAATTTACTGCAAATTACAGACATCGAGCAGCAACTACTGCAACGTCCCTTCACCAGCCAAAAGAATGCACAAAATAAAAACTGAAATTTTCAAATGTAGTTCATCAGAAGATGATACAATTCAGGGAGGTTCCAAGGTCTACTGACTAAACATAGCAGCGACTACTGTAACACCCTTAAATCCGGGGTCGGGGATTCGGGTTGTCACGAGTTCCATTTCCTTTATCAATACTTAATCTTAACAGTCAACCAACTACTGAGTACTGTGACCCCACAATATACACACACACACACCACAAGTTATAGTCTCAGAGATGAATATCAAAAATAACACAAGTCATTTTATTCCACAATTATAAACCGTTACACCTTAGAAGGGTTTCTGAATAAATTTACATTTCTTTGCCATTATTACAATTCATAAAGATACATAAGTCTGGTATATCAAAAGTTGAAAACCTAGCCTATTGGTAGTTCCTACCTCAGCTACAGTGACATCAACGCCTATAGGAAACTGCGGAACGTTTCCTATCCACTCACAAATTGGGAGCTTGGTCTTGTTCATCTTGTCTGTCTGTTGTTGTGTGATGAAAGAAGAAAGCAAGGGTGAGCAACAAGCCCACCGAAATAATATGTATAATAATTAACAATATATGAGCATTCTCATAGTACTCATAAAAGTCTTGGTCAAGAAGAAATGAACCAAGTTGATATCTTAACGCGACCAAGTCGCAAAATATTCAGTATATATATACCTATATACTTTTCGCAATCTTTGAAATCCTCTGACATGTATAATATACACAGAGTTCCAGTTTATAAATGTATAAAAATATCGTTGCAAGGTGATCTCATATATCTAACCTTGTCTCAACATTTTTCAGAAAATCTTTGACATGCACAAGATAATCATTTACTAGATATAAGTTTAAAAGATGAAGTTACAAGATACTCCAATATACTTATATCTTTTCTGAATACTACTTGAACTACCACCGTTCAATGTATAAATAGTTCATCCCATAGATTAAGCTACAAGACAAAACTTGTATAGAATCAATCTTTGAAATATCATCAAAATGAAATGAAGTTACGAGATACTTCATTTGATAAAAACATCATTTTGAAAACTCGACCCTACCAACACTTAACAATCGCCCAGCCGTAGCCTTTCTATCGAAGTGCTCTGGGTAGTGTTGCAGAAATATCCAATTGGATGATGAACTCATTACGGGAGTTTGCTGCGCCAGGAAGACCACTCACGATGATCAGTCGCAGTAGTGCAACGCCACCATTTTCTACATGTAGAGGAGAACCTCTCGGATTTACTTGTCAACCGAACACTGGACTCCTAAGGAATGGACCGTCTTAACGGAACTTCCAGGCCATTTGGGCCAATATAATAAGGCTGGGCCGGCGCCACTCGACCACTTACGCCACTCCTAGTTCAGATGAAATCCATGACTCTGAAACGTAAAGCTTGTCCCCCCTTTCCCCAAGTAGAAACTTGTTGATAAGGCTCCACCAAGAAGTCGTATCTAGTTGGAAAGGAAAACTCACCGATATTTCCCAGGCGGTGCCTGTTAATGGATTAACTTGTTCCAAGAATTTTACTTCCCGAGTGTTGGGTAAGTAATCAAAAACTCTTTTATCAAAACAACAACCTTGTTGCGAATATAAAATACACCACAGAGCCGGATCCCTCAGGTTTTGAGCGAGTATTTAAATCCCCTTCGAAAGGAAGATCTTAAATATAAAAAAATGAGTTTTGGGATCCGCCCTAACCTTTAAAAATCATTTTGAAGACTCGAAAACATTTTTAAGAATGTTTGGAGTAATGTTGATTTAGTAAAATAAATCAGTCCCGATATATTAGAAAATACCTGAATATTATTATTTAAATAATATTCCCATAAGGGTGATCCTTATAAAAATAATCGAGGTAGGAGTTTTAAAACTCATAATTGAAATGAATATTAAATAACCAAAGATATACTTATACGAAAGTAGGATCTTTATTTGAATAATCAAAAGTGAGTTTGATTATCGACACATTATTCTTTAATAAAATAAAGAATAATAATTAGTAAATAATCAGATTCATAAGTCCTCGAATAAATATTCAAATAATAATATTCATTAAATAAAATAAACGGAGTCATATGTCCTCGAATGAATATTCAAAATAATATTCATTAATAAAATAGACAGAGTCATAAGCCCTCGAATGAATATTCAAAATAATATTCATTAATAAAATAAAGTTATCGAATAAACCTTATTCGATTCATAGTTTTGAAAACTATATCTATATATATATATATAATATACTCGGGAACATCGACTCCCAGTTTTAGAAAATGTTCACCTTTGGGTCCCCTATACTAAGGGTATACACAACTACTGCTTATCTCTAGCATAGGTATTATGCAACTTATAAGCAATTGAATCAACAATATATATCAAGATTACGAAACAGACATGCATATATACCATATCACATGCTCCAATATATCACAAGATTTGCTAATTAACCACCATGCATCTATCACAAGATAATGCATATACATATGTATACATCACAACAACAGTATAACGGGTAGAAACTTGCATGAGTGTTCCCGGATAGACTTAAGTTTAGAGTGGGTCCGATAACCTATGAACAACAACATAAGTCAGAATTAAACCCCGGTCTCTTAAGAAACTAGACTTAAACCAATTGAACCCTAACGTTCGCTTATGGTCACTCCTACGCTTAATGAATCACATAAGTCGTTCGAGTACCCTCGGCTCCACCATTTTTAATAAATTAACCATTAAGAATTTTAAGGCGATTCTTTTGCGAGTACTCTACCAACTACCTAATCCACTTTACATAATTGTTTCATACTCCAATTAGTCATTTAAGGGCCTTAATCAAGGTCTCAAAGTAAAGTGAGGGGTGAAGGTTCATTCGTGAAACGCCGTTACTTAAAACGGTCGTTTCTCCTAAACCGTAAATCGGATCTAAGCGAACCACATACCAAAACGAAGCTTACGACATGAACTAGCTAAACATGGCAAATTTAAAGATTGGTCAGTGAGTTATCTGGTCCGAGATTCATGTACAACAGTCTAAGGAAAACGGGCATTACGACGGCTATATTTACTAGTTTTCCAAGTTTCTCACTACACCAAAACCTCACCAAACAACCAACAATTATTAACACATCAAAACCTCAACTACATAATACTATACCAGTCCTTATTCTCCAGATTCTTCATCTCAACCAACCACAATCAAGTTCTATTAACTATAACAAGATTCATTCACCAAATCACTCCAATTTCAAATCAAACTACTAATAATCAAAGATCATGCTTCTCATTTTGAAAACCAACCATCAAACTCACTAATAGTAAAAGTAAAGGTTATGGTTTGAAGTTTATACCTTCCTTGTAGGTGTTAAGTTGCTAGGAAGCCTTAGGGAGCCTCCTACAAGCTTGATCTTTCCAAAGAAATCAAGAACACAAAGTTAGGCTTTGAAATTTCTAAAAGTACGATTGAAAGAACTGTAAAAATGAGGGTCTTACCATGCTTATTTGGACGATACTTGTGAACAAGAGTTGTAGGCCATCTCAATACCTTTCCAACGAGCTATAGAACACAACATTTGAGTGAGTATTGAAGGACATATGACAATTTCAAGTTGCTGGGTTTGTTTTGGCCGAGAGCTTCTCTTCATGGGAGCAAAGTCAAATTTTTAATTTTTGTGTTATGATATTTTGCTTGGTTGATTTCCTTTTTGGCTTGGCAAATTTTGATCTTTCACCATGGTAACTTTTGCATGGCCAAGAATCAACCAACAACACACTTCTTTTTGTCATGCTTATGTCACCATGCTTGTGTCACCTTTTTAACACATGTCCTTTCCTTGTGGTTTGATGATGTCACAATCCTTGGCTTCTTGTACAAGCTTGTCTCTTGGTCGCTTATTTGTTTTACGGTTCGCTTAACTTTCGTTCTCGTTCGTCGTTTGAGGGATCATATCTGGGATCTTATTACTTGGGTTCCCCTAAACCTTTCTCAATATTTTATATTCCTTTTATGATCCTCTCTTATAATCCTTAAATTTAAATCCTTTTAATCGTGTTACCTTATACTCATTTCTTTCGGTATCCGGTGGATTTTCGGAAAAAATCAAAGTGTCCGGATTCGAATTCTAACGACCTTTACATACACTCACTTACTTTATGGAATACTAATACGATCTTAGAATTTCCATAAAAATACTCCTATATAGCGTGGTCTGATAATTTTTCTTAATCAGCATCATCAGCAAAAGTTATTATTTATCCGTGTTTCAAAAATTCCAAAAATTGGGGTTATTACAGTCCCCCTTCTTAAAAGGATTTTGTCCCGGAATCAGATAGAAAATAAATAGGGATACTTTCTTAGCATTGCACTTTCTAACTCTCAAGTCAATTTTCCCACATTGTGGTTCTATCATCAAACTCTGACTAGTTTGATAACCCTTCTCCTAAGCACTTGTTCCTTTTCAATCTATAACCCTTCCCAGTTGCTCCATATAGGTTACGTCTGGTTGCATGTCTATGCGCTCATATGCCCCTATTTGTCTGGCATCCTGATTACACTTCCTTAACATTGATACGTGGAACACGTTATGAACTTGCTACAGGTTCGGGGGTAGGGCTAGCTCATATGCTAACTTCCCAATACGTCTTAATATCTCCAAGGGTCCAACAATTCGTGGGCTTAGCTTTCCTTTCTTTCCGAACCTCATCCATCCTTTCCAAGGGAATACCTATAACAGCACTAGGTCCCCTACTTCCTATTCTTTGTCCTTTTGTGTCAAATCAACATACTTCTTATGTCCATCTTGGGCTTCTACCAGCCGTCCTCTGATTAGATCTATTATATCCCTGGTCCTTTGGACCACTGCTGGTCCAAGCATCTTGCGCTCTGCAACTTCATCCTAGCGTAAGGTAGATCAACATTGTGTTCCCTCAAGGATCTCATAAGGCGACATCTCGATACTAACATACGATCTATTTTCGTAAGAAAACTCAATCCGTGTTAAGTGATCATTCCAAATTCTTTCAAGTCTATCACACAGACTCTCATCATAGCTTCTTGCGCTATAGGTTTTGCTTCTCAATACCCACTCTTTTCCAGTTCGTAATCGTTACTATCTTTCATACCTAATATTATACTGGTTACACTTTTGCTCGTGAACGTTCTATAACCTTTTAATAATTGCGTCAACCTTAGTATCACGAACGCGATAGATTCGGAATACCACCGCACTGATATACTTCCTTTCTAGCTGCTTCCATCTTCGAAAGCTTGATCCATCGTATAGAAGTAAAAGATTTTATTGAGAGATCACTATGATCATGAACACTTGTTACATCGCATAGTTAGTACAGAAGGTGGCCAGCCTTTAGTACTTGACAAGCAATTAAACAATAGATGGTATCCTACTAGGCTTCTATCACACAGATAGATAGTCATTCGGCAATACCTCCCCTTCTGGAAGGGTTGTTCTTCTCAGCTTATACAAAATGAAAAGGAGAGAAAAAAACGAATTGAAGAGAATTGTATATGAAAAAGTACTGCCACAATATCTGGCTTGGAATCTACCTCTGAACTATAGAGGTTTGTCATAGGAGAACAAGACATTTATATATATCAACATCAAGTATTATAGCATCATATTTTGCATGCCTAAATATTTTGCTATTTCGTCCATCAATCTACGGACCCATGCTCTTGCTTGAGCTCATAAACAATCACCTTTGAAACTCCCTCGACATCGAAAATCGAATCTGGGATTTCATTCTAGACATCATCATTACTAGAATTTTATGCTTGCACCGCAACCTTCCTCGTATAGTAATACGACTCTCTATTGATAAGAAGGAATAAATATTCAATAGATAGACAATCAACTTAATTAGTCTATCAATGATGACTTATATATCACCATGACCCGATTAGCGGCACTCAATCTCAACATCCATTCCAATACAACTCTCACGCTTGTAATCGGCTCATTACTCGCAGAATCATTCCTGCATTACTATGGTCCACCACTGACCTACTGTAGTCATTCATTTTCTATGAAATCTTAATAGCTAACCATACGGAGTCCATACATGTTGTATCGAATTCTTCTAAGGAGGCAACATAATCACCATTCCATGATTCATGAAGAACACTCCTGAACTTGGCGTACATATGACATGAAGCAGATAAAATTGCAGAAGAGTTTCAATAAAAGCAACGATAGCAGGTTAATACCATTATTAACCATATGTCTTTATTAGGAGACATGAAGCTCAAAGGTTCATTTAGTCCTTTCGTAACATGGTCCTAGCTTATCTCAAGATATGACCTTATAAGATAGATAGCCCGCTCACGGCGATTTCATAAATTAAATATTTACCAAACTACTATCACAGTTGAGTATTGCACAATCATCAAAAGGAATGTCAATCTTTCAAACCATAATACAATCTTCATGGCTTTAACCATTATCACTGTATTCCTCTGGCACGAGCGCCGATAATTGTCTTCTTACACTTAAAGTGTCGGCCACTTCTTTGGCCTTTCCTGATAGTAATATTTCCTTACAATCAATGTCATTTTAACCACCTTCACTAAATTTTTCTACCTCATTTCAAATCACTGCTTATGTGAAAATGCTTTTCTTAAGTCCTTGTGATAAAAAAAATCACCATTTTTCCGTAAGTCACTGCCTTAGTCTTTAAATGTAAACATTATCATGGCTGACTCTCGATCGTACTTATGACGTCTTTTATCTTGGGCCTTTCTTGCTTTAACAATTCTGACCTTCATTGGTTCAATCTATACTTCTTATGGTTTAACACGTGCCCACCTGGCATTATTATAATTACGCCATTTTTCCTTTATCAAATTTCTATTCTTGAGAACTTCGAATATTACCTTTCTCCTTATAAAACCTCTAAGGTTATCCTTAAATCGTTCCTCATGTATTCCCTAGATACAGGCATATCAAAATATCATTTACTAATACTAGAACCATTGTTTATACACTTTTGAAAAATTTCTCCACTGATCCTTAAAGGTTGTTGTTACCTTAATCCTTTCTAATTCATACTGTCAAAACTCATACTGTCCCTATTAAGGGCGAAATGCCAACCTTTATGCATTCCCCTAGGGTTCATCTTAAGTTATCGAAGTTATATCCTTAATTCCACCTTTAAAAAGGTACTTGCATCCTTCCATGGATAAATCATGTCATATATCTTTGATAGATTATCTTATTCAATCATTCCCACCTTGATAGTCTATACCAATTTCACAATAGCATCCTTATTCAAACTGAGGTAAACCCCTATGGCCTTCAAAAGATAACAATGGTTACCCGCTTTTCCTTCCTAATTTGGTAATGACAACAGGGATGTTCTGGAAGATATTGGTCATGTTCAATGTGAACTTCTTCTTAATAATTCCTCATTTACTTTTGTTATTTATCTCAATAGTCATCTCAATGTTGAGATATTTGTCATACCTGGTGTCTACCTTTCTGGGTATCATGCCTCCGGTCTTACACTTCACATTCTTGAAGGTCACTTCCTTCATTCAATTTTACTAATTTCTTACTTTCTTGTCTCCTCAGTCTATCCGCGTCTCATTATTTATCCTTCAAACTATCTCAAGGTTTCCTCGACTCCTCCCAACTTACAGGGGATAAACTATATGTATCTCTTATGCCTTCAACCATCAACTTTAACTCATGGTGAATCACCCTCATCCTGACGATTACATACTTTTTTATTTCTATTGCTACGAGTCTTTAGGGTTTCCTCATACCCAACTCCCTTATCATTCCTCAAACTCTATTGTCTTTATTTTCCTTTCCACTTCAGTTTCTTTTTTTATTTTCTTTTCTATTACAATCATTTCATGAACCCACTACTCATTGACTTCAAACATCACGTCGTTCTGGGATTCTTGTCATCAGAACGAAGCTTGACAACTTTTACAGCTTAGCTTCATAATTCGTCATACTCGTCCGCCTTTGTTCTGGCTCTAAAGCTTTTACACTATCTCCATAACCTTGGGAATTACTTTCCCGAAAACAATTGACTGAACTTTAATCAGTTTATTCTAACCTCTGGCTCCGTGCCTTTCTTGGTCTTTCACCAGCGGGTGGCCTCTCTCTTAGAAGGGTAAGTGACAAAAACAGTCTTTTGTGATTCGTCCATCATTTAGAATCTCAAATGATTCCTATATTTCCTTTAGCCAGGCTCTCGCCTCTACTGGGTTCGCTTGTTCCTTGGAACTCTGAGAGCTTAGCGACTTAAAGGTCCTAAAAGAATTTCCCACCGCACTGTCTCCTCAGGGTGGTGGTTGGGGATAATAGTCTAAGTTCTCTTTAGACAGGTCCATGAATTACCGTATAGGAGTACTGTCTCAGGTCTCGTTTCTTTACTCAACTTTCTGTTTCCTTAGTATGAAATGTTTCATCCTTCTCCCATACTTGGGGTTATCTTATACGTTAAAATCCTTGTTTTCCACTTCATTATGTTATGGGCTCCTTCTTTCTTAATGGCAACCTCCCTGAATATCACATTCGGGGTTTGCCCTAAATCTTATTCCTCGAGCTATGGATTTCATCTAAGATCCAGTCCTTAAGCTCTTAAACGTTTGGAACCCAAATTATGTAGGAATACCTCGTTATTCCCTTATCATCTTTCTTGGTATTAATCTCTTCTCCAGTAATTGACTCTCTGCCTTCATTCATCACTTTTTCTTGGCACAATATGATCTTTTTCGATAATTTGGGCTGTATTGCAATCTCAAACAGCGTTTCGGTACCGGCTCCGGTTACCTTCACTTCTATTTCCATTTTCTCAAAATCTCTTATCAACTCTCCCAAAGACATTTTCATCTTGAGTCTCTCCTTTATACTAAGGGTATTAGCCACCATTTTGGCTTTCCCTGGATGATAAAGAATCTCATAATCGTAATCCTTGATTAGCTCTAACCACCTCCTCTGGCGCATGTTGAGCTCTTTCTGCGTGAAAATGCACTAGAGCACTTATGGCTTGTGTAAATCTCGCACTTCTCTCCATACAAGTAGTGCCTCCAATCTTTAGGGCAAAACTATTGCCACGAGCCCAAGCTCATCGGTGGGGATATCAAATTTTATATTCCCTTAATTGTCTTGACGCGTACGTGATTACCTTGTTGTGCTGTATAAGAAGCACCCTAATTCCTTATGCGAAGCGTCACTACAAATTACAAAATCTCCTTTTCCATCCGGAAACGCCAACATAGGAGCCGTCACCAACCTTTGCTTCAGTTTTTGAAAGCTGTTCTCGCATTTCTCTGTCCATTCGCACTTCTCAGTCTTATGAGTAAGCCGCGTTAAAGGGGCTACTATCTTTAAGAACTTGAACGAACCTCCGATAGTGACCAACCAATCCTACCTCTGGTAGTTTCCCTAACCATGGTTATCAAATCCTCAGTGGTCCTTTATTCATTCTTGTCAGGATCCCCCACGGGATCCTCCTCAACAACAATCTCTTCTAGGACAACATCCTCAACCGCTACATCCTCAATATGAACATCATCCGGTCCCTCATTAGGACGCTATATCGGATCCATAATCTGATCTCCAATAAGTAATAAAACATTATCGCGTTGTTGCTCCTCAACCTCAGGGTTCGGAGTCCCGCTACCATATACGATAACGAACTACGCTTCTATCACGATATTTATAAGGGTTCCCATAAGGGTTTTAACTGTCAGTACTACGTTAGATAGTCCGACTGTGAACTTGTCAAGAGTTCTTATTATATTAGTGAACTTATTATTTTAACGTCATATCATCTCTGAGGTTTATAACGCTTAGCTCTGATACCATTTCTGTAACACCCCCAAATCCGGGGTCAGGAATTCGGTTTGCCACGAGTTCCATTTCCTTTATCAATACTTAATCTTAATAGTCAACCAACTACTGAGTACTATGACCCCATAATATACACACACACACCACAAGTTATAGTCTCAGAGATGAATATAAAAAATAACACAAGTCATTTTATTCCACAATTATAAACCGTTACACCTTAAAAGGGTTTCTGAATAAATTTACATTTCTTTGCCATTATTACAATTCATAAAGATACATAAGTCTGGTACATCAAAAGTTGAAAGTCTAGCCTATTGGTAGTTCCTACCTCAGCTACAGCGACATCAACGCCTATAGGAAACTGCGGAATATTTCCTATCCGCTCGCAAATTGGGAGCTTGGTCTTGTTCATCTTGTCTATCTGTTGTTGTGTGATAAAAGAAGAAAGCAAGGGTGAGCAACAAGCCCACCTAAATAATATGTATAATAATTAACAATATATGAGCATTCTCATAGTACTCATGAAAGTCTTGGTCAAGAAGAAATGAACCAAGTTGATATCTTAACGCGACCAAGTTGCAAAATATTCAGTATATATATACCTATATACTTTTCACAATCTTTGAAATCCTCTGACATGTATAATATACACAGAGTTCCAGTTTAGAAATGTATAAAAATATCGTTGCAAGGTGATCTCATATATCTAACCTTGTCTCAACATTTTTCTGAAAATCTTTGACATGCACAAGATAATCATTTACTAGATATAAGTTTAAAAGATGAAGTTACAAGATACTCCAATATACTTATATCTTTTCCGAATACTACTTGAACTACCACCGTTCAATGTATAAATAGTTCATCCCATAGATTAAGCTACAAGACAAAACTTGTATAAAATCAATCTTTGAAATATCATCAAAATGAAATGAAGTTACGAGATACTTCATTTGATGAAAACATCATTTTGAAAACTCGACCCTGCCAACACTCAACAATCGCCCAGCCGTAGCCTTTCTATCGAAGTGCTCTGGGTAGTGTTGCAGAAATATCCAATTGGATGATGAACTCATTACGGGAGTTTGCCGCGCCAGGAAGACCACTCACGATGATCAGTCGCAGTAGTGCAACCCCACCATTTTCTACATGTAGAGGAGAACCTGTCGGATTTACTTGTCAACCGAACACTGGACTCCTAAGGAATGGACCGTCTTAACGGAACTTCCAGGCCATTTGGGCCAATATAATAAGGCTGGGCCGGCGCCACTCGACCACTTACGCCACTCCTAGTTCAGATGAAATCCATGACTCTGAAACGTAAAGCTTGTCCCCCCTTTCCCCAAGTAGAAACTTGTTGATACGGCTCCACCAAGAAGTCGTATCTAGTTGGAAAGGAAAACTCACCGATATTTCCCGGGCGGTGCCTGTTAATGGATTAACTTGTTCCAAGAATTTTACTTCCCGAGTGTTGGGTAAGTAATCAAAAACTCTTCTATCAAAACAACAACCTTGTTGCGAATATAAAATACACCACAGAGCCGGATCCCTCAGGTTTTGAGCAAGTATTGAAATCCCCTTCGAAAGGAAGATCTTAAATATAAAAAAATGAGTTTTGGGATCCGCCCTAACCTTTAAAAATCATTTTGAAAACTCAAAAACATTTTTAAGAATGTTTGGAGTAATGCTGATTTAGTAAAATAAATCAGTCCCGATATATTAGAAAATATCTGAATATTATTATTTAAATAGTATTCCCATAAGGGTGATCCTTATAAAAAATAATCGAGGTAGGAGTTTTAAAACTCATAATTGAAATGAATATTAAATAACCAAAGACATATGTTAGGTCACACACACACTGTAGAGGGGGTGAATACAGTGTATAGTACACTCAAATCGAACTTTAAGAACTTAAGTAACAGAAAACAAACTTTATTAAAACAATAAACTATGTTACAGTATGGAACTGTTACCTCTCAGTGATGAACAAATATCACGAGAGCTGCTAGGGTTACAATGAATAATCTTCTCTAATAATGATAACACTTATAGTGTAAACCCTATGTCTGTGTTTATATACTACACAGTTACAAGATAATCGCTAATTGATATGGAATATAATTCTGGTTCCTAAAATATATCAATCAGATATCTTTTCTTCCAAGTATTCCATTCTTTACAGAATTCCTTCTTCATGCATATCTCTTCTTATATTTATCTTGATCTTCTTTCCTTTAATCAGCTATTGTCCTTATCTGATCGTCCTTCAGCACTTAAGTTCTGATATCTATCTTCTGATGATTATCTCCTGATAACATAAGTACTGATATCCTTTAAGTCCTGACTTCCAGTATAAGTACTGATCAACAGTTAAGTACTGATTTATCCTGTTCAAGTAAGATCTGAAAGCTAAACATAAAACATATTAGCCATGACATTATCAAATATATCTAACAATCTCCCCCAACTTGTAAATTAACATAATATACAAGTTTAACAGATATTTGATGATGTCAAAAACATTAAGTACAAATGTATGAGAATTAGACTTGATAACTACAACTTACAATCCTTAAAGCTTTTACCAATTTCAACTTCTGATAACAACTTCAGTCTGTATAAATATCTGAATTTAAGCAGTTGTAGATCTTCGACTTGGCTTCATCATTTTCTGATCTCTCTAATGTCAGGAGTTGTTCTGAGATAGTTCTTCAACAAACATTTCTCAGCATATCTGAGTTTATCAATGATTCTCCTTTTGACATCTTTAAGCTCTGCAGTATCTTCACCAGTTTGAAAGATTGCAGCTCTGAGATCATTGATCTTTGCTTTTCTCAACTCCTGATCTAGTCTTATGACATAAGCTTTGTCAGACTCTAGATTGAATTCAAGTCCCTTAATACCAAGATATGTTCTGATCTGTGCAGTATTAGGCTTCATATCAACAATATCACCATTGTGATCTCTGTACTTTGGAACATATATGCTGTCAGACTTAACAGAATAAAGCCTTTTCTATCTCTGAATCTGTTCTTTTAAGTAGTTTGTAGCAGTCCCTGTTATTCTGTCATCCACTTGAAGTAAGAAAAGTACATGCTCCAATTCTTCAAAATACTTCAATGGAATAGCATTTTGTCTTATATGATAAACCCTACCATCTGTCATGAAATACAACATGATGTATTCTTTCAAGTAGGTATGGTAAACCATCTGTACAGATTCCAGTTGATTCAATCTCTCAGGAGTTGCTCCAATACTTGGTTCACTCAAGGAAGTTAGATCATTGGTAGTGTTATGTACTCTTCTTTCATCAGCACTTCCCAATCCAGTTTTATCTCTAGCTTCCTTTCCAGTAACTACTCTTGTTTCAAAACCACTTGCAGTAGTCTTCAAAGATTGAGTCTGTTTTGCTTTAGTGAATCCTGGTAGAAGTGTCTTTGATCTATTTTCTGATATCAAGTTAACTTGAGCTATGTCAGAGGTTACTTGCTTCTTCTGAATATCAGAACTTACAATTTCTTGACTCTGAACAACTTGAGCCATATCAGAGGTTGTTTTAAGAACTTTTCTTGAAGTCAGAGCAAGATCATCCTTTTCATCAGTAATTTCTTCTTCCTCAGGAGGTACATAAATCTTGATAGGTTCACCAACCTTTTCTTTACCCTTGGATCTTGGATCTATCTGTGGTTGTGATCTAGCCAATGTTGCTTCAGTATTTGTCCTTACTTTGATCACAATGCCTTTGAGTTTTGGAAGTGATTTTTTACCAGAAGCTTCAGATTTAGATGTGACTTTCTCTGATTTAAGTCTGGCTTCTTCTTCCTCTAAACTTTCCAAGTCCATTCCTGGATTTTCTTGAAGAAATAACTGTCTTAACATTTCCTCATCAAGATCTAGAAGTTCATCAGAACTTATCCTTTTACTAGCAGCAGAACTTATTCTTTTCCCAGTATCAGAACTTGTCCTGTGACTAGCTTGTCTTGATGTAAACCTTCTACCTTGACTATGACCGCTACCCATTCCAGAGTATCCTTGATCATCATTTCCATCATCCTTTCCTTGCAGTGTCTTGTTAGTGTTGCATTTGGACTTAATTACCTTCTCCCCATTTTTGGCATCAGCAGGTAGTAAAAGAGAGATAAGTAATTCCACTGAGGATTGGATTTCAGTAAGTTGCGATTGCTGAGAAGCTTGATTTGTAAGAATTTCATCAATCTGAGCTTGTTGTTTCTCTTGAGTTTTCTCAATATAAGCAATCCTGTCAATGGTAGGTTGAAAGAACTTTTTCTTATCAATTTTCCAAACTTGTTCCTGTTTGATAAAGTTCTCCTGAATCTTGTGTAGCTCTGCATGAGTAGTTGAATGAAGACCTTGTAGATGTTTAGTACTCAATGCAGTGACTCTAAGCTGGGTTTTAAAATCATCAGAATGTAACATTTCATCAGCTTTAGTCAAGTGCTCAGCAAGATGTTTTTCTATTGGAACACATGAAACTGAGTTCCATTCCTTAGTCCACTCCTGACCTGCAGGAGTTTCACTCCAAGGTACTGGTGCTTCCCCGGTAACAAACTTCTTTACCAGTGCAGACTTAGGAAGAGTCTGTTGAGGAGTATATCCTGATGGACCTGCTTCATCAGCATCTACAGTTGGAGCAGCATCACCAGTATCTCCAGCATTTACAGCATCAAAACTTAAAGAATCAGTATCTTCTGATAAGTCAACAGTGTGAGTAGCAATGGAGGCTTCAACATCCTCTAATTGCTGATCTGATACTAAGTTCTGATCAACAGCCATATCCTGATGCTCACCTAAAGTCTGATCATCAGCATCTTGATGCAGAGAAGGTGTTGTTGATAACTCTGGAGTTTGAACAGCATCAGTAACAAGTGTTGTGGAAGGATTATTTGTTGTTGGAGCTTTTAAGAGAAATACTTCAGACACAACCAAGTGTTGAACATCAATATCAACACTTGTGCCTGGATCAACAAGAGACACAGATGGTGAGTTAGCCTTGTCAGATACAGCTTCCTGAGATGGAGTTGATGGAGAAGAAGTGACTGGAGCAAATTCCTTGTCTTGTGAGATCAGAGATTCCTGATCCCCTTCCTTAGCTGCTTCCTCTTCATCATCTGAAACTGGCCTTTGTGCCCTCTGTTTCTTGTACTTCCTTGTTGATTTGGATTCCTTGGGAGTTTCAGGAACTGTCATTCGTCTAAGCCTCTTGAGAAGCCTAGATACCCCAATTTCAGAATCCTTCTGAGAAATCTCTTTCTCAGCTTCAGTTACAACAGGTTCTCTAGCAGGAACCGGTTCCTCAGAATCAGATTCATCTCTCAATGCAATCCTCCTTCTCTTTTGAGGTGTTTGAGTAACATTCTTTGTCCTCTTTGGCTTGGAAGATAAAGATTTCACAGTAGGTGCTGAAGATGAAGGTCGAGCAGTCTGTGAAGTGGAGAGATAGGATTTGAGATATGTTCCGAGGGTAGGTTGAGTAGAATGAGAGGTAGGTACTGAGGTTGATGGATTTTGGGTTTTGGAGT